>NC_142003.1:2827500-2990000 GCF_049901715.1 Pseudonaja textilis
GACCCCCCTGAAACATCCCCCTTTCTGATAGATTGTCAGCCACAGTTCTTGTCCCAGTAATTTCCTATCATAAAAATAGCGTCAGTTTATTTCCATTCCAAGCTCTGTTTAATTCAACTGTAAAAAAATTGTATAGTGAGATGAGGTTTGTCATAAAAATTCCGCTCCTGGAAATCATTTCTAGGAGAAGAACAAGAAGGAGGAGGAGGAGGAGGAGGAGGTGAGAGAGAGAGAGACAGACTTGCAAACAACAGTGGCAAGCTTTCAAATCGACTTAAAACTCTCAACGGATTTCGTCTGCAACCACGGTAGGAGGGAAGGAGGCCCATCGGAATGGCTTGAATGAAGAACAGCCCTAGCCAACAACAACCACTTCTGCAGAGACCGTATCTTGGAGGTGTGAGAAATGTTGCAACTGGTTCTTTCTTCCTATCCCTCCCTTCCAACTGTCCGACGGGAATTGCATGGCATTCAGGGGTGCCCAACCCTGGCAAATGGAAGACCTGTGGACTTCAACTCCCAGAATTCCCCAGCCAGCCATTTAGAGAATTGCATTGCTCTAAATTAGGGGTGCCCAACCTTGGCAACTGGGAGATTTGTGGACTTCAACTCCCAGAATTCCAAGCCAGCTAATAAGAATTTTGCATTGCTCTAGATCAAGGGTGCCCAACCTTGGCAACCTGAAGACCTGTGGACTTCAACTCCCAGAATTCCCCAGGCAGTGATGCTTCTGGGAGCTAAGACCCTCCTTAGTTTGCCAGAAGAGTATACAAAGAAATGAGGGGAGAATTTCAGACTTGCAAGAATCCGTTAATCTAACCTTACAATATGTTGATTTTTGAGAAGTAAATAAATATCAAGGAGGTCGGTTATACAAGTTAAACAAAACCTTACAATTGTCTATGCAGGAAAACGCAGATTATATTAGCACTCAAAGGTTCTGTGTCTTGTTTAAACTAGTTCAAAGGGCTAAAATTAGATTTATCTCCCATGTTTTGTACAGGATTCATCATTCTTTCCTTCTACTTTTCCCACAAGTGACTGACCCCCATCACTAATGGAGGGTGGGCTATAATAACCTAGGACCCCATCAGCACCACCCAAAGTTTTAATCATCACATTGTACTGTCTACTCAGGGGTGGACTTAAGTTGTCTTCTCAAGGAATTTAGCTTTCCTGCCTAGATGATTCTATGGAGATTCTTTTTGTTTAACTTGTAACACACACACACACACACATCATCACCAACCTCCTTCAGTATTTATTTAGTTGTCAAAATTCAGCTTGCAAAATCTCCATATGTAAATTAAGATTAAGGCCTTTAGGCCATGTAGAAACAAGCAATAGCAACCCAAGAAAAAACGTTAATAACAGGGAACAACTACTTAGAAAGCAAGGCATAATATCACCAATGTATGCCCAAAAACTAGACAGGAAGAACCCTCTTCAATTTTGTCTTCACCCCTTGTAGATATTTAATTGGGCCAAGTGTGGCCTCTCTTAGCAAAATCGTAGCACAGTTTTGCAACGAATACGCAGTCTTAGCCAAGAAGCCACCTCAGTCTTCTCCTTTGCAAAACATAGGATCTGATTTATTTGATGAGGCTATCTTGGGTCGGCAAAATATTGGAGAATGTGGAATGCTTAGAATGCCGGATGCCAAATATGTAGCAATCTAACCTTGAGTTTCATCTTAACGATTGTTGAGGCTTGATTTAGAAGGACGCGGAGAGGCTAAGAGTTGGAATAGCCTTTGTAACACTGTAGAACCTAGCCAAAACAGTTTTGGCAAAGAGAGTAGGGCAGGATGGGAGTAACTCAGCAATCTCCTCTTAAAGGCTTAGGCCTATTATGTAACCGGGGTGTGTATAAACGGACATACTTGTGTATGCAATTAAAATGAGGGAGGAGATATCAGACATAATTTCAGAGGGCTGTTGAGTTTGGGGATGCATCTTAGAACAAATGGGGCATGGGCTTTGAAGAATATTCCATAAAGAGTCCCGGTGAATCCAATTAATTGCAAATGTTTAGTCAGCTTGGGAGCATCTCAGACTCGGGATGGCTTTTGTAGGATTTAGAGTAACTATCTGCCTTCTCTTTCTCCAAGGGGGGAAAAGGAGGAGGAGGAGGAGGAGGAGGAGGAGGAGGAGGAGGAGGAGGAGGAGGAAGAAGAAGAAGAAGAAGAAGAAGAAGAAGAAGAAGAAGAAGAAGAAGAAGAAGAAGAAGAAGAAGAAGAAGAAGAAGAAGAAGAAGAAGAAGAAGAAGAAGAAGAAGAAGAAGAAGCATTCTAATGACCATAACATCCTGGCGTATTTTTTTAAAAACCATGTTAGTTGCTAGCCATATCTGCAAATGCTCAATTTATCATTAGACTATACGTAACTATACATCTGTATATCTACAGCGATGCTTCCTCTCCCTCTATAGTCTCCTTTGCCACTGCAAAATGTGATTTATTTTCCACAGAACACGTGTAACGCTGTGCTTTAAGTTGGTATGAAATGCAAAATATCTTTTGGTTCTTCCTTGCTTGGTCTACTCTAACATATGTACCCTGACAAAACTGTTGTAAAATATGGAACCATACAGGGGAATGGAGAGCATTATAAAAGCTCCAGGTGCAATTCCAGGGGGAACCCCCCCCCAAATTATTATTATTTTTAATTGTGAGGAAGGCTGGTGGGGGTGGAGTCTGACTACAGCCTGCAAGCATCTGGGTAGCAATTTTACCAAAATTGCCTACCACAAAAACCATCGCACTCAATTCTCTGTATTGGGGGAATCAACCCTCATCAACATCCGATTAAAAACCCATTTTCAATCCATGATGAATGAAACCTTTAACTGATCAAATCTGTGCAATGATTCCTTCAGAAGCCACCCCATTTAGTCTACCGGGATTTGACGTCTAAATGTGAGACGACAAAATTTCTGTTCATCTATGGCATTACGGAAGAATTGTGATCATTTTCTCTGTTCTCTTGGGTAGGGTGTGGGGGGGGGAGGGTGCAAAGGGAGCTATCCCTTTGGAACTTTTCAATGAAAGTACTAATTTTCCTGCCATCCTTCCCAGAGTTATGAAAATATTTCATAAACGCAGAGTTGAAAAGACCTTTAAAAGGTCACATTGTCCTTTAGATGACCTACAGGATGTGCTCTTTCGAGAGAGTGATATGCCATTGCCTTTTATGTTGTGCGGTAATCAGAATGTCAGCTCACACAGCTCGCCACCTTCCTCCCCTCCCTCATGAGCTCTCCTCTCTTTCAGAGTTTCTTTTCATCTAAAGTCCAAAGCCAGTCTAGTCTGTCCTTCAAACATGCCTAGTTGAGATGCCTCCAGCTCTTCAGATGTTCCTCAACATTTAGGGCTGGTATAGGGGAGAGATATGGTCAAGAGTTGAATACCATATCTGTTGTGGTCTGTCGGAAACCTGCAGAGATGGCAGCAGAGTCGGACAGTGGGGAGGAACATGGACGGGGGTTCTGTGTCTGACACAGAGATGGGACCAGGACCATCTAGGAGTGGGGTGCTGACTCTGGAGCCTCCATATGGCGAAGGGAAGATATTTTTATGGTCCTTTCTGCAAAGGTTAGCATCTCGGAAGCTTTCTGATCTAATATCGGTTGGGACTTGATGGTCCAAATGTGAGGGCCTTCTACTAGACCATTCTACACGAGGGCAGTCGATAGAACAACACAATTGCTGAAATGGCTCGGTGTGAAAGTTGAAAAACATTTTCCTGTGCAAATCATAATAAAAAATTAAACAAATGAATTCAGCAGAAAGAAGGACATTTGCATAACTCCAAGCCTGGTGCCAGGGAAACATTCAAATGAAAAGCAAGATCTTTTCAAACAGAATGATTTCTTTCGGTAGTCATTTTATTGTTTTCATTTGGCTTGATGCATTTTTGAGTAGCTGGTAAGAACCTTCTTTGGAAGACAGCTTGGAAGGTCCAGCTAAAAAATGGCTTGCCTAAAAGCCAGCAAGAGACATTAATCCATTGTTGTGTAGCAGGAAATGAGAACTGTGGCGTTAGCTTTGAAAAAAATGAATACATAGTATAATTGGCAAAAATGTGCCTAGTTAAGAGGAATCCCAAGGGTTTATGTTCACTACTGAGTGAAAGCTAACATTTATCTCCCTTCCTCTTCCTCCTTCTCTTCTCTTCTCCGCTCCTGTTCCCTTCTCTCTCTTCTTTCTTCCTCTCTCTCTTCCTATGCTTTCTCCTCACCTCGCCTCCCTTCTTTTCTGATTCTCTTCTCTTCCCTCTTCTTTCATCTTCTTTCTTCTTCTCTCCCTTCTTCCCACTTGTGCTATCTTCTTCTCTTCTCTTCTCTTCTCTTCTCTTCTCTTCTCTTCTCTTCTCTTCTCTTCTCTTCTCTTCTCTCCTCTCCTCTTCTCCTCTCTCGCCTCCAATCAAAACTTCATAGTGACAAAAATATGAATTGAAACAGGACAATAAAAAATAAATACCTTTCTTTTTGGAAACCTATTGAGTAGAATTTGTTTCCCTACCCAAGGGAAATGCATTAAGAGTTTTCCTTCTGAATATGTAACTAATCACAATCATGTTCTTATCTAAGGAATGTGTCTTCCAGAAAAATGCTTGCATATAAATATAAATATGTTCTTAGACCCAATTTAAAAAAAAAATGGTAATAGTGACTTGGTTGACGCAATTCAAGCAAATGGAATATACAAACATTAAAGGATCAATTTGGTTAGATAACTTTTGCAGAAGTCCACTAATAATGTTGGTGGGAACAGGTAAGAAGGCAATTTTATAGGCCCAGTTGATAAATATTTCTTTCTCAAACTCCAGATGTATTTTCCTTTTCCACAAATGAGCTCTGAAGAAAACAGATCTGCCAGTTGTCAAAAGAAATCTATCGGGTATTAAAGCCTGAATTTTCAAAAGGGGAAAAAAAAACCCCATTTCCGGCTTAATATTATACTTATTATTAAGATAGCAATACGTTTGCGAGTAGATTTTGCTTTTTTTTTTTTAAGTAGCCCATTTAAAGCTCAGGGAGAATTGGTGGAGAAAGGATGGGATAAGCCATTATTATATAATCAGAAGCTGCTTTGAAAGCCTTTGAGGAAGAATTTAAATTTATTCTGAATTCAATTTGGAACTCAAATCAGATTTGGGAGTTTTCCCATAACATCCGCAAGAATCTATATTACTCTCTTCGCTATCTTTTGGTGAGTTCCCTTAATCTCTCGCCTTCCCATAAACCCCTTACCAGATTATTCTGTAATATATTATAACAATCCAATAGTCTAGCAATATGATTTTATTATAGTAGGAAAACTATATGTTCACAATTTGGGGGGAAATGGTTGCATTTTTCAGCTGCCTCCAAAAATACCCTTCCTTCAACATCTTGCATTATGCTTTAAGGGTTAGTTTTAGGGGCAAAACCGGGTGTAACCTACAATTCACTCGACCAGATGCACAAAGTTTTAAATGGAACTGGTCTATTGAAAGTGAATGTGGAGAGAGACTAGGAAAGAGCGGGACTCGGGGGAAATGAAGTATATTTGGTAGCGATTAATTAGGATAATTGCATTATGAATGGCAGTTATTCTCAAATTTAGTACAGGCAAGACAGTCAATTTAATTGCCTGTAGTTTCGCTAGGTTGTCGGTTGTTGCTAGTTAAAAAAAAAGGCAAGAACCAGAACTGATTTGGACTGGTTTGCCATGTAAAAGCAAAGTCTTACTCAAGTAGAAATGTGATTGCTGAAAATGGTGGTTGAACGTAGATTATACGGCTGTAAATGAGAACTAGGAATGAGCGGTGCTCTCTGAGCTTGGTGGTTTTCTTGCAGACGTTTCATGAGCCAACTAGGCAATATAACTAGTGCTAAAAGGCTGTGGGGTTTGCAAAATGGAGAAGGAAAAGGGGAGGAAGAGGAGAAGGAGGACTGTGAGTTCCTTGGTGCTCTCTGAGCTTGGTTGCTTTCTGTTTCATTAGCCAAACTAGTAATCTCAGCAGTTACCAGTACTGATGATGTTACCTAGCTGGGTCATGAAAGGTCTGCAAGAAAACAGCCAAGCTCAGAGAGCACCAAGGAGCCCATCATGTCCTCCTCCTCTCCTCCTTCTTTGTCTTGCTCCTTCCTCTCCTCCTCTCTGCAAACCCTCTCCTTTCTAGTACTGATGATGTTACCTAGTTGGGTCATGAAAGGTCTGCAAGAAAACAACCCAGCTCAGAGAGCACCAAGGACTCCTCAATTCAACCCTGAGCTAGAAATATCCTTATTAACTAGGAATGGTCAGATTGTCATCTCCTGCACTTCCCTCGTAGTAATTCCTCTTCTGATAGCCTTGGGGCATTGGTTGTCTGAAATACCTTCTTAGAAAAAGCAAGTTAGACTGTGGTCAAACATGTGACCTATACAGATATTTCCTATTCAAATCAATGCAGTTCTGTAGTCAAATCCAGCAGGCCAGAAAACGTTCGATTGAAAGCGACGTGAATTCCTTTCGATGTGGCCTGCTGTGACTATTTGGTGGACAATTTGGATTAATTTATCTTTAACTATACATTGGGGTTTGCTGGTTTGGGGAGGCTTTTGCCTCTTTATTAGGAAGATAGGGCTGCGTGGGTTTTAAACAGATAAGTCAAAGGAAGAAAAAAAAAACACTTCCATTTCATTTTCAGCAGCTCCAGTGAATTTCAATGGCTTCTCCAGAAATCAATGCTGGAAGAGGAGAGAAGTGACAGTAATTGAAAGAAAAATATTTGCCATTATAGCCTCCAACAGCCAGAAAACATCAGTGTTACCTTTTGCAGAGAGCTTCAGAAAGCTCTGAAGATCGTGTTTGCTTGAGCTGTACAATACTCTAAACCCAAAAGTCCACTTTATTAGCAATGTGGCGGCAGCTGTTTCTTCTTCTCTCTCTCTCTCTCTTTTTTCCCCCTCTTTTTCTCATCATGATGGGGGGCTTCATCGCAAGTACTGGCTCCTATAAATCCACACGTGACTGCTTTTTGATTTTAAAAAATGGCGGCCCCAGATGATGCACTTTCTCCAGGAGAGGAGGCTTTAATCACTGGCTTACAGAAAACCTAATACAGATCCAATCTTGACCTCTGAATATGCCAGAATTGGAAGGGACCTTGGAGGTTTTCTAGTCCAGCCCGCCTGCCCAAGGAGGGAACCCTATACCATTTGGGGCAAATGGTTGTCCAATCTATTCTTAAAACCCTCCAGTGATGGACCATTTGCAACTTCTGGAGGTAAGTCAGTCCATTGACTCCTTGTTCTCACGGTTCAGAAATTTCTCCTTAGTTCTAGGTTGCTTCTCTCCTTGATTAGTTTCCACCTGTGGCTTCTTGTGCTGGATTCTATTTCTAAACCAGTGTTTCTCAACCTTGGCAACTTTAATGGTGGCTTCAACTCCCAGAATTCCCCAGCCAGGGATGCTTCTGGGAATTGAAGCCCACAGGTCTTCAAGTTGCCAAGAAGATGCCTGTACTAAATAGAAATGTAAATGAACACCGCTGATTCTAAAATCCTGTATGATTTGGGGGAGACAGGAGCTGCAGCAGCCTAGACAATCGACATCATGCAGAAAGTATCTCAGCCTCCAGAGAGAAAAGGGGAGTGGCTCGGGAGACCCTCTAACAGTTCAGAGAACCCCCAAATCCCACTCCTGGTTGGCCCCACCCACCCTGTTTGGATGCAAGGTAAGTGCCGTGTGTGTAAAAGTGAAAAAGAGAGTGAAAAACAGGCCTCCTGAAAGAAATGGACCCATTTCTGGCTTCCATAGAGCCTCCGGAGCCTGGAGTGGCAGTTTTCACCCTCCCGGAGGCTCGAGGAAAGCCTCCAGAGCCCGGGGAGGGCAAAAACACCCCCTCGTCCACGGTGCAGGAGGCCGAATAGGCCATGCCCACCCTGGCCACACCCACCCAACAAACAGGTACAGAATGTCTTTGCTAAAATTTTTGAAGCCCACCCACCCTAGATTTCCAGAGAGTAAAAGGAAAGGGGGGGGGGAATTTCAGACTTCCAAGATTTTGCTAAACTAACCTTACAATAAAATGTTACGACTCATAGTTCGTGCTTCTTGTCTGGACGGCCTCAAAATCTTACGATTAGATTTATCTGCCACGTTTTGTACAGGATTCGTCGTTCTTTCCTTCTATTTCTCCCCACAAGTGACGGACCCCCATCCCCAAGGGGAACTTCACTAATAGAGGGTGGGCTATAAACCTAGAACCCCACCAGTACCACCCAAAGTTTTAATCATTACATTGTACTGTCTACCCTAACTTTTAAGAGGGATGGACTTCAGTTGTCTTCTCAAGGAATTTAGCTTTCCTGCAGTGGTGGGATTCATTTATTTTACTACTGGTTCTGTGGGCCTGGCTTGGTGGGCATGGCAGGGGAAGGTTACTGCAAAATCCCCATTCCCTCCCCACCCCACTAACCTGCTCCGTTCTCCTCTGCAGGGCAACCAAAGAAGACCCAGTCAATCAGCTGGGACTCAATGGGAGGCAGAGAAGAGATGGGATTAGTGGGGCCAGTCAGAGGCCGTATTTGCTGGTTCTCTGAACTACTCCAAATCTCTGCTACCAGTTCTCCACAACTGGTCAGAACCAGCTGAATCCCACCTCTGCTTTCCTGCCTAGATGATTCTAAGGTTTTGCTTAACTTGTGACACACACCTACACACCATCGCCAAACTCCTTGTTTATATATTTATTCATTCCTTGAAAAGCGAAGCTGGCTGGGGAATTCTGGGAGTTGAAGTCCCCCCCCCAACTTAAAGTCACCAAGGTTGAGGAACACTGCACTAAACAACAGTCATCCAGCAGTCTTTAGGACACAGCTGATTGGATTCATAAAATTTGTCCTTCGTTGTATTTGTCAACTGCAGCTGATTGTGTCTGACACATCTCTGCTACATTCTTTAATTGGAGATTGGAGCTAATTTTGCCTTTTTTTTTTCTTTTGCCGTACTGCCTGCCAGATGGCTGGGTGTACCTGCTTCTGTGGGAGAGAGAGAAGAAAATTAGGGGAAGACCTGACCTTCTTTGGAACTATAGCCCTTATGTCGAGTCCCATGAGTTCACACTGAGGCTTATTAATTCTCCTCCATTATGTAAAGTGGTGGTAGCCTCTTCGAAGCGAGGAGGTGTAAACAGCTTGTCCTTCCTCAAAAGGCTGAAGAAAATCTGCCTCTCCTTGGGACATCACACATATGAAAGAGAAGCCAGCAGTAGATGGGCTCGTTAAGTGAGATTTTTTTTTTTTGTTAGCACAAACACAGCCTATCAGCTTAAAAAAAAAAGGATGGCAAAATGTAGCTGAGTTCACACCTAACCCTGTTTGTTGAGCCACGATTTGCAGAAGAAATTAGCGCACCATGCATGAAGATATGTACTCACCAACCAGGTTCAATAGACCCAATTGTTGGTCTTGCAAGGTAGTCCAGACAAGAGGTGCACCCAAGTGTACTCACTCTATCTTTGTTGGGTGCAAATAACTAGGAGTATTCATTGAGTTCAAAGCACAGAAGAGTTTGTTGATTGCTATTGCTATACAAAGATCTAGTTAACTAATGGTCAAAGCTAAATGGGCACTAGGCAACTTGGGCCTCCTGTGGCAATTCAATGATTCTAAACCAATGACACATTTAACTCCACCTTCCAGCTCAGCCTGCTCTTCTACATTCTTTATAGTAAAGTTACCATTAATGAAATCTTACAAATCTGAAAGTCCATCACTCTCCCATCACCTTCACAGGGCAGGAAACTAGGGAGGGTCTCTTCTGATGTGTTTGCCACCTCTGCATTCTTTCTGAGGGCTGAGCTACCTCTTATCTGACCAGTGTCTAGTCTGCCGCTCTTCCTCCTGTCTCCAAGGCCATTCCCACATACCATACCAAACAAACGGCACCAAAGTCAGCCCTTTGATCCATCACTGGTCCGAAGCAGCAGAACCTACATTCAGGGCACTACATTAAGTAACCTGCAAACATCACTTCTGCCTCACCTTCAGATGGGAAGGGCTATAAAATGGCAAAGAATTGTCTGCATGAGCCTCAGTAGCAGCTGCTGAGGCTCCGGCCATCTGCCATCCTTGGATATTTGCATGGAAGATTGAGGTTGACAGTTATTCTCATCTCTGGTGATTAAGAGGTGAAGCCTTGAGTCAGTTTTGGAAGGGAGCCAGGAATTTTCTTTCCTCCTTCATGAACGTTTTTTGGCAGGGCAGCTGAATGCATTAAGAGGGTTGGGGAGTGGCTTTACTGGGAGGAAGAGTGCAGGTTGCTCGAGAGAAGGGCCTAGACATGGCATGGCAGGAGGTCCTGCTTATAGCCCAGGCAAGATGGATTCTGGTCCATTTGTTTTAACAATGAGGATCTTAAAGAACAAATTAATAACCACAAGTTCTGGAGTATTCCTTACTTATTCAAACCAGGGGCTCAAGAGAACGTAACGATGGAAGAGCTTCAGGTTTACTTATACCAAGAAAAGGATGATATTGGTCGACCTTAAATCCTTAAGATCTAGTTTAATGTAGTGTTAAGGAAGCAGGGTAGATATTGGGAGACTGTGAGTTCTCACCTTAAGGCATGATGCTAGTTGGGTGGCCTTGTGGCCTAGTCCCTCTTGCTCAGACCTAGAGAAAGGCGGCAAGGGTCCAACACTTCTGAAATCTTGCCAAGAAAATTGCAGTGACTGGTCCATGTAGATCACCAGGAGTGATTTAAGATTCAAAGGCAGTGTCAGTCTGATCTAGTGATGAAGGTGCTGAATCAGGAAGAGGGAGAGCTCAGTTCTAGTCCTGCCTTAGGCACAAAGCCATATGGGTGATCTTGGGTCAATTCTTCTAGCTCAGCTAGAAGGAGGAGGAGGAGGAGGAGGAGGAGGAGGAGGAGGAGGAGGAGGAGGAGGAGGAGAAGGAGAAGGAGGGGGAGGAAGAGGAAGAGGAAAAGGAGAAGAAGAGGAGGAGGAGGAGGAAGGGAGGGGAGAAGAAGAGGAGCAGAAGGAGGGGGAGGAAGAGGGGAGGAGGAGGAAGAGGAGAGGAAGAGGAAAAGGAGAAAGAGGAGGAGGAAGAAGAAGAAAGAGAAGGAGAAGGAGAAGGAGAAGGAGAAGGAGAAGAAGAAGAAGAAGAAGAAGAAGAAGAAGAAGAAGAAGAAGAAGAAGAAGAAGAAGAAGAAGAAGAAGAAGAAGAAGAAGAAGAAGAAGAAGAAGAAGAAGAAGAAGAAGAAGATCAACCACTTCTGAAATCTCGCCAAGACAATTATAACTACTCATCCAGGCAGTCACTGGGAGTCAAGGCTGACTCAAAGGCACCAACCAACAAATAAATCCCCACACACCCACACAAAACAACCCCCCCGCCCAAACCCAGGGCATCCAAAATCCATCTCGTTAAAGCACATAGCCATCTGATGCAAGATCAGACTCATCCACAGTCCCTTTGACAAGCAGAAATGCACTTTGGATTACAGAGTCATGTGAGTCTGAAGACATCCTGAATCTATGAAAACTGTAAGCTGGGAGGCAGGCAAAGGGGAAGGGACACCACAACGGAGAGAAACCAAACGGGGACTCCAAATTCTCCCGCTCCCCCCTGCGGGCCTTTCGTAATATTATTACTTATGTTCCGCGTTGACAGCCGAGTTTTCTGCAAGTTCCAGCGGCAGGAATGGTCTATTTATCCTTGTAAGTCGTCTCAGTGCTGTGGGTGTTATTGTATTACAAATGCATCATGTGACGAGTGAGAGATGCCAAAGCATACACTGATCTCAGAAGACTCAAAATCGCACGGTTTAATATGAGAAGCATTTGCGGCTCCAGAGAGCTCTACCTTCTTTGAGAACTGTACAAACATTAACTAATTAATTCTCATGAATTATGGATGGGTGTTTGTGTGTGTGGGGAGGGGGGGGAAGAAACAAAAATAGCAACTCTTGACATCTCATCACATCTCGGTGATTTGGATCTGATTATCCAGCTCCGGATGCCAAGTAGTGGGCAAATATCCACCCAGTGAAAAGAACCCACAGGACGATGGATGGACTTGGACCTTGGATTGTTGACTAAGGGTGGTTGGCTTAGTGGAGAAAGGGGAGAAGTCTCCTGCAAGATGTTGAGTTCGCTCTTAATAGAGGAGATCTTCAGAGACTGACTGTCAAGCCGGGAGACCACCTGGAATGACTTCTGAATAGTTCCTTTATTGCTGCTCACCTATAGACAGAATCTTGCCAGACTAAAGCAGTGGCCTGCAATAATAGATAGAATTTGTGAATTGCTAGAGAGGCTCGGGTCCTGCTCTCTTCCTGCACACCAGACATTCCAAGCTCTGCTGTCTCTTTTCCCCTCCGAACAGCCCCTCCCTCCTGAGACTCCAGAATAGATTCCACCACACTTACTATGGGGTCCTTGATGCTCTCTCAGCTTGGTAGTTTCCTTGTAGATGTTTTAGTACCCAACCAACATTATCTGATGATGTTACCTAGCTGGGTAATGAAATGTCTGCAAGAAATCAGCCAAGCTGGAAGAGCACCCAGGTTGCCACAGTTCAATCCTAAGCCCCAAATATTCTCTTCTATTGTATGACACTTATTGTTGTAGTCTCCAGACAGATTCAAAGGTCCAAAGAAGTAACATAATCCAAGCATTACTAATAATCCCAATCTATCCCGATTAATTCTGCAAAACATACATATTGGTATTTTGCATCCTTCTGGTAGCCTGCACACAGGTGCTTTGAAACACAGGTATGATACCTCCCCAAAGTGTACCTCTGTCCAAGGTATATCTTGTTGCTGCGTAGCATGGATTCTCGCTGTTTGTTGGGGGCCAATCTAGATGATTGTCTCTTAAGTTGTCTCTTAAGTCCTCTAAATTCAAAACATCCCGAAGGCGTTGCTAAAGAGGAAGGCTGAGCACCACCAGTTTAATTTGGGCAATCAAATCTGCCCTGACAACAGATCCGGAGAATTTAACCATTCTAAACAGGGTATATAGATATGTAGATAATAATCTTGATGCAGCTACTAGGTGCTCACAAATGGTTGGTGTTAAAACATAGCTGAAAAGTTTTAAGTTGGCTTCTTGGAGTTGGGTCCTTTCTGAATGAAGACTGCCTGGATTCACAGCCTCTGTCTAAATCTGGGAGCTGAATCATACATTTTTGAGCTCAATAGATCCGTACTTGATGTCCATACTGCATTTCAGAGTGACTTCTTCAAACCAACCATAGCGGACATGACTTCCAGATTTTCCTTGTCAGCATCTGGACCTATTAATCGCTTCTTAAGCACACAACTTCTCAACCTGCCTTCCAAGCAGTCTTGTCTTATCCTTGATCTACTGCCTCTCCTGTCCTTGAATGGCTAGAGATGTCTCCAAAATACCACTCCTTTAGTTTCTTAACCCTTTCCCCCTTTCTTTCAAAATACCCACCCACTTCTCTCCCTTCTTTTTCCAATCCTTTTCTGTTTCACGCCCTTCCTTCAGCTTCTGGCCTCTGGGCCAAGTGTCTCCGGACTTCCCTGGACCCCAGTAAGCCTTCCTTTAGTCCAGGGTTCCCCAAAGTGGTCAATATTGATCCCTAATTGTCAGTGGAATTATCCCAGGATCGATAAATGTCCGGGGGTCAAGAGATGGTCAATAAATAATGAAAGTCCAATAGAAGTCAATTAATCTTTGAGGGTCTCTGTAGAGCTCCACAGTAGTCCCATGTCCTAAGGACACCAGTAAGAATAACCTTGAGTTATCATCCTCATCATCTGAGATACTATTAGTTAATGTAGTATTTATCATTTTCCTATAAGAAATGTTTTGGTGTTGATAAACCATCTGAAACTTCATAAAAGGTATGACAAACAGCTTAGCCACTCTTACTTTAGACCCTGTACTGTTGGGAAATGTCCAACCAGACAGGGAGGAGTCATCAAGCAAGGGATCAGCCTTGAATCCTTGCACAAGAACAAGAGATTCAGGACTGTTCCCCTCCCCTCAGGCACATAGAACTGTATCTATTTGTTCCCAAGAGAAGGCAAGCCATCTGGGGAGATTCCTGTATAATAGGCAGTATGTAATAAAGTATGTAGTTTGAACTCTACGTCTGTGGAGCTGATTGCTTCTGCCTGACATGTATGGAGCCATTGTTTTTGACTAAACATCTTCCAATCATTTATGGCTCCATGCCTGTCCAGCCTGGGAAAATGAGGAAGACCAGGCAGTTCAAATGAACATCAAGGTTTATTACAGGCTAATGCTGTCTACAAGAATCTGAGCTACTAACAGCCAAAGCACATTGACAGTAGGTAAGAGTCAGTGGAATTCAAAGTAGGCAGGACTTAGATCTCTTGTCAGTGTGAAGGCACTCAAGACCGATGATACATTTGACCCCTCCCTCAGACTCAGCCTGGTCATCTCCTATATTTGTCCTTACTTCAGCTTCCTCTGGGTCAAAGGTCACTGCCCTTCCCAGCATCCCAAGGTCTTCCCAATTAGTCTTCCTTTAGCCATCATCTTGGACAAACTTCTTCCCGTCATTTATGGTCCCGTGTTCTTCCTTCAGCTTCCTCTGGGTGGAGGGTCTTCAGCCTTCCCTGCATCCCAACGTCTTCTCCCAACGAACTTTCCTTTCGACCCTGCGCGTAGCCATCATCTCGGCCAACCTGACGCGCATTCCCTCCCTCTCAGGAGCTGGCCCACCACCTGCTTAGCTCTCCGTGCAACCGAGGGTGCTGTGCCGTCACACCGGCTCAGCCAATTAGTGCCAGCGACTTCCCTGCCAGAAGCACAATTCAAGAGAGATTACGCTGCCATTTCAAACATGTGTCAGAACGTGTGGTGCACACGCCTAAGCTCGGCATGGGGTTCTTTTTTTCTTTTTTTCCCCCCACTTTCTTTCTTTCTTTCGTTCTTTCTTTTGTTTTATTGTTTGATCTACTTGCTTCGCCACCACCGAAGGCGAGCGATCCCCAACCGGCGATTGGATGCAGCCTGTCATTGTAAGGTTGGCTGCAAATGAAGCCAAGTAATTGACATTGTGCAGCGCTACACGCCCAGCTGCAACTTAATCACCGCGCTCGGCGGCCATCTGAAAAGAGCCGTAGCGGCGATGACATCAACAAACCACCTTTCTTTCAAAGGCAGGCTGGCAATCAGCCGTATATAAACTGGGCATTATCCCCCCCCCTCTTTTCTCTCTCCCCCCCCTTTCCCCCCCATATCAAAGGCTGTGTCTATATGAAGATCCGCTGAAAAGCAGGACTGCCTTTCACTGGCAGACAGAACCCGATTCTGAAAAACAGAGAGATCAAGGGACACATTTTCCCCCTGTTTTTTGGCAGGTGGGGGAACCCTCATCCTTGTTCAAGCGAGAGGCGAAAGAACGAAAAAGGAAAATATATATGTATAAAGGTTTCTGCCTTTTGCTTGCAATGTGAGCCAATTCTTCCTGCAAGGCAGGGTTTGAAGTGTGACTCTGGGTGTTTTAGGCGAGATTATTGTTACCTTTATTGTCGGAGTACAACCAAACTTGATTGCAGGAAATACGACTTCAGCAACAGAGTGGTCGATGTTTGGAATACTCTACCCGACTCTGTAGTTTCTTCCCCAAACCCCAAAAACTACTATTGACCTCACCCCTTTCCTAAGAGGTTTGTAGGGGTTGTGCATAAGCACACCAATGTGCCTACCGTCCCTGTCCTATGGTTTCTTTTATTTTTCTTATATGTACCCATTTCATGTATTCATAACTATGTATATACTTATACCTATTATCTTGTAAGCGATTGACAAATCAAATAAATAAAATAAATAAATGCGTACAATGAGATTGGCTGAGCCTCCCTTCGTGCACTCCCACCACACGCACAACTCACAGTGAGGACAGAAAGTCCCTAACCCAGTCCCAATGTTATTACACTATGATGTTTTCATTGCACAAGATTGGAGTGTATGCAAACATAATTGAGTACAATGGTCGCTGTTTGAGGCAGTCGCTAAATGAGGGCTTGCCGAGGTAATTCTTGGTTTGGCAAAATCCACATGGGATCTTCCTTTATGCCCGAGCTCAGGGGGTCTGCCCTATCTTTCCTGAGCACCCTAAGGAACAGAGGGATCCCCATTGAAAGTAAGGCTTCCTCTCGCAGAGACGTAAACCACAAACCTTGTGTGGCGAACGCAGGGCGTGTCATCCTCATCCTGCAATGCTGGTGCAAACTTAATTCATGTGATGCAAAGGCTGACCCAGGTGAATGATGTTTAGAGAGAACCCTTTGGGGGGAATATTGTGTTCCTTTGCCTCTTTTTTTCAAGAAGAGCTTGAGTACTACATCCAGTTTTGGTCACTACACTATAAAAAAAGATGTTGAGACTCTAGAAAAAGTACAGAGAAGAGCAATCAGGATGATTAAGGGACTGGAGGCTGAAACATACAATGAACGGTTACAGGAACTGGGCCTGGCTGGTCTAGGGAAGAGAAGGACCAGGGGAGACAGGATAGCAGTCTTCCAATATTTGAGGGGCTGCCACAGAGAGGAAGAAGGGGTCAAGCTATTTTCCAAGACCTTCAAAGGCCAGACAAGGAACAATGGATGGAAACTGAACAAGGAGAGATTCAATCTGAAAATAAGGAGAAACTTTCTAACAGTGAGAACAATCAACCCATGGAACAGAAGTCGCCTTCAGAAGTTGTGGGAGCTTCATCCCTGGAGACTTTCAAGAAGAGACTGGACTGCCATCTGTTAGAAATGGTGTACGGTCTCCCTTTTGGGTGGGGAGTTGGACTAGATGATCTGCAAGGTCCCTTCCAACTCTGATGATCTGTTATCTGAAAAATACAAAATCTTGATTCCCCACCCCACCCCCGCTCCTTTTCTCTTTGTGGTCAGATGCAGCCAAGGATAACTAAGCACATTTCAGAAATAAAATCACCCTTAAACAGCTCGCGAGGCTGGCTCCTGGCGCATTTCAATCGTGTTTCGCTGTTTTCCCACATTGTGGAGTCAAGACCCACAATCTTCTGGTCTTCAAAAGACACGAGGTTTATTTATCTAGCAGGGAGAGCAGCAGGGGAGGAAATCAATATCATAATAATCTCTCTATTCAAGGGACAGGTGCGGGTGAGGAAAACAGGTGCATTTTAACGCAGCCCCCTCCCCCCCACCAGTTAAAACAAACTGGGAAACAAACAGAAACATTTGTTCAGAGGCTCAGCCAAATCCTTCTTGTCTTGAGGCATTTGTGAATCTCACAGAGCGGCAAATCCAGTGGCGAAGAGGACACGGAAAATCTCTGTGGTCCTTATTCAGGGGGGAAAAGTGGGGGGTGATCCACTAAGAAGTTGGACTGGAATACGGAGATTCCCCAGATTCTGCCTTTTAGCCCAGTTCCAAGAACCCTCCAGCAGTTACGGTTCCCTACACTTTGGCGACCCTCAAAGACGGTTTATTTTATTTTATTTTATTTTATTTTATTTTATTTTATTTTATTTTATTTTATTTTATTTTATTTTATTTTATTTTATTTTATTTTATTTTATTTTATTTATTTTATTTTATTTTATTTTATTTTATTTTATTTTATTTTATTTTATTTTATTTTGTCAAGCATGTTGTAGATAACAGATATAATTAGGAACATGATTATGGAGGCTGTGAGTTCGATCCTAGGTAGAGGCAGATATTTCTCTCTCTGGGCACAATGAGAAATAGATCTGCTGAATAAAACTCCTCGTTGGTGACAGGAAGGGTATCTGGCCATTAAAACACTCAGCTCTATTCAGTTGTCCAAGACCCCACTCCGCAAGGGATTTATGGGGGTCATAAAAAGGAGATTAGGATCTGCCTGCTAACCACTGAGCCCTCACGCCCGCACCAAAAGGTGGAATATAAATTAACTCAGTAAGTAAATAACAAAAACAAATGAATGGTGGTGTGCTTTCTTTGATTTGGGCTTATTGCAGTAGGAACCCCATCATTGTAGCTCGCCAATCGTGGTTTATGGTTTATGTTGCATGAACTCAGCCAAGTACGGTTTATCCACTGATCAAGCCAAGTATGACTTAGCACAGTGTGTAAGCCCTCTCATTGGATCAGAGCCAAAGGGATATCATAAAATAATTCCTTCCTATCAGAAGAATTGCTTTATGTCTCCTACCAGTCTTTTGCTTTATTGAAAGATGTGCAAAAAAATCATGTTTGCTCGTTTTTTTTCCCCCCTAACCGTGGGTGGAGATGTTCCCTCTTAAAGCTCTGGCTCTTCTCTATCCATTTCTTTGCAATGAAATCACCCGAAGATATAAATAAACCAACTCCTTCCAATAAATCTTGCCTCTCTGTGGTGTTTAACACGTTGTCTCCTAATGCATGCAGCTGCCAAACAAAATAAATGAACCTATGATGCAAGTTGTTTCCATGAAATTAATTATTCCAATGTCAGCTAAAAGAAGCAGGTGCCCTGTCACAGTTACCTCACTTGGACAGTGATGAACTTCTCAAGAAGGCAGCACTTAAGGCACCTTTTGCAAATCCCGAGTAACTCTCAGCTTCTTCTTCCTGCCCATCTCTCGCTTCCTACCCAAGCTATGAAGTCATCCATTCCTTAATTAACTCAGTCACCTGGTGGGAAGATGAAGGTTCTTCCAAGCCAGATGTTGCGAGCATAAATGTGGTGTTCCATCTATGATTCATGAAGGCCGTGAATCGTTCTTGTTTTGTTTCGATTCCAGAGATGCGGGAACGATCCATAAATGTCACCATAATTCTTCTTCCCACTCTTCAATTTTCGGAGACCACGAAGTTGATGGCACTTCCTTCTCTTCCGACTTCCAACAGGAGACAAAACAACAAAACCGCAGTTGGGGTTTGGGGCTTGAGGAGTTACTGCAGTTGTCAAAGAAAGGAAGGAAGGAAGGAAGGAAGGAAGGAAGGAAGGAAGGAAGGAAGGAAGGAAGGAAGGAAGGAAGGAAGGAAGGAAGGAACAGAAAGAGAAAGAAAGACAGAAAGAAAGAAGGAAGAAAAGAAACAAAAAGATAGAAAGACAGAGAGAGGGAGGGAGAAAGAGAGAGGCAGAAGGAAGGAAGGAAGGAAGGAAGGAAATGAGACAGAAAGAGAAAGAAAGACAGACAGAGAGAGAGACAGAAAGAAACAGACAAAGACAGAGACAGAAAGAGAGAGAGAGAGAGAGAAAGAAAGAAAGAAAGTGTGTCCTCTCCACCTTTAAGGAGATTCATTCCAGCATCTAAAATTATTTAGTTGCACTAACGATCAGGAGGTGGAAGGCTAAACCATACAGTGGACAATTGAGGGAACTAGTCTATCAAAGAGAAGAATTAAGATGGCATGATAGTAGTCTTCCAATACTTGAGGGGCTTCCACAGAGAAGAAGGATCATATTCTCTATTGCCAGATGCCAGGATTTAAAGAAGAGACTGGACAGTCATTTATATGGAATAGTGTAGGGTCTTATGTTTGAGCAGGAGGTTGGAATGGAGTAGAGTAGAGTAGAATAGAATAGGATTCAGAATAGAATAGAATAAAATATAGAATATAGAAATAAAGAATAGAGTAGAGTAGAGTAGAGTAGAGTAGAGTAGAGTAGAGTAGAGTAGAGTAGAATAGAATAGAATAGAATAGAATAGAATAGAATAGAATAGAATAGAATAGAACAGAACAGAATCAACAGTGGTCAATTTGATCCACTGAGGCTTCTTTCTGACGTATTGTTCCCCGGGGAACAGTTTTCCTAAATCTGTTAGACATTTACGGTCTTTCTGGATGTGCTGTCTGTAAAAGTCTATCACACTGTATTAACTTGATAAGGTAATGTGCTCCCTTCCCATTTCATAACGAGAACAATTTGACTTTGGAATATCTCGCTGTCCTTTTGTCCCTAAACTTAATGGAGGGTGGTTATGGAGTTTGGCAATGGGTTTTCAGAGGATCTATGGAGAGACTGCTGAAGAACTTCATAAACAACTTATTTTTGGTGGCATGTTCAACTATGGTTTGCTGTGATGGTTTTTGACCGGATGTTTCATGCATTCTATACAGTCAGATCTTGGCCATCCATTCAAACGCTGTCCAAGAGTTTTTGGGAGGTTCTCTTACCTTCATTCAAGGAGATTAAACTGGGGAGGACTTTATCTGCAAAGAAACCTCCCAATCAGAGTCCTCCAAGCCAACCTCTAAACAGAAGGTGATGTTCTGAAGGTCCTCCATAAATGATTAAAGAAAGGAGATAGGACAGTGTCTTTTACCTTGATTCCTGTGGGTCAGTGTTGGTGTTTTCAGTGGCCTTCTGAGGGGACCTTTGTATATTTCTGTGCTCAGGAAGTATTTGTTCACTCAAAGAACAGATTAAAAGCAAGCAGTGCAGAAAAGGAACAGGAGCAGTTATGGGATTCTCCAAGGAGTCAATATCTTCTCCTGCTAAAGGACTTCAGGAATTACTTCTAGAACCACTGATCACCATTTCTGGAACATGAGGCTATCTCTGAACCAGTCTATCTCTATAAGATCAAAGATGGGGTTGGAACTAGATCTTCAGAAGTGGATTGTTCTTATACTTGATCTTACTCAACCGTAACATAGCTTGTTGGCAAGCTATTCAGATCCAGCTATTGATTCTTATTCAACAAACCAAGCATTACACAAACTATAGGTTAGGGCATCCAGGGAATTCCAATTGTTTTCAATAATTGAAATTAGCCAAAAGGCAAGCACTCTTGTATTGATGGCCTGAGGCATCAACACACCTTCAGCTTGGCTGGTGTCCAGTACAGGTGAGTAAACATTTTCACCTGAGGATGCGGCTTCATTGGAAAACTCTCTTGTATCTCAGCTCCGGTGAGCTCATACCTTTCCCTAAATCTCCAGGTTCGCTTTGTGTTGAAGCCTGGACAAGCTCATTTCCTGCTTTGCTTCATCTACAAGAGATGTTTTGTGAAAAAGCCCGGACAAGCCAATAAACAGCTCCACGTGCCAATTAATCAGTTACACTCTGGTGTGTATTTACTCAGAGGGGAAATCTTGCCTCCCAATCTTCCTTTCTCCGGTTTTATACCCCCATCATATTACAATAATCTTTGTTCTGACTGTTCCTAGGAATCGCAAATGGTTCTGATGCTTGGTCGGTTGTCCAAATGGGACATTTTTCCACACGATGAAAACAATGGATGGAAACTAATCAAGGAAAGAAGCAACTTAGAACTAAGGAGAAATTTCCTGACAGTCAGGACAATTAACCAGTGGAACGGCTTGCCACCAGAAGTTGTAAATACTCCAACACTGAAAGTTTTTGAGAAGAGATTGGACAACTATTGTCTGAAAGGGTATGGAGTCTCTTGCCTAAGCAAGGGTTTGCACTTGAAGACCTCCAAGCCCATAGCGAAAAGGTCATAAAATGAACTGTATCTCATTAAACAACCCCCTTGGAAATTCTGGGCTTAGCTGTGGTCATAAGTTGAGGACCAGCTCTACTAAAGGAGTAACATGGGCCTTGAGTTTGTGTTATCAAAATTTCCTTTCTCCTTCCATAAAACAGAGCAGATACCTTCCTGATATACACATTCTGGAGTCTTGGGCTGAAGAAATAGAGATATTGGAAGACATGCCGGATAAGAAAAAGAAAGGAAGGAGGAGGAGGGGGATTCAATTTGTAAAAAATTAATTATAAACGCATGCAACAACTCTCTAAGCATATGGTTTTGAATTTTTTTTTTGCCAGCATTCAAGAGCAATTTATTCTTTTATTGATGTATATTTGTAAGGTGTCCAAGGCGTTTTGTAGTTCTCTTTCCCATTAGAGAAATGAAATGCGGAGAGCCTTGGAAATCTAAAAATAAAATATGCAGGGTTGTGTTATTGATCTTAAAAGACAGCATGGAAGATGTGTTGTGAGGTACCGAAGCCGGAGGAAAACACCGGGCCAGGCCTATTTCATTTCTGTGTTATCATGTTTAACTAAGTTCATTTCCCCCAGGGATTTTTCTCATAAAGTTTCAATTTCAGCTTCTATTCCCATAGACGTACGTGAGCTTTTTGAAGTATATATGTGTGTGTGTGTGTGTGTGTGTGTGTAGATACCATTGTGTACACGCACACACGCACACATGCACACGCACATATATAGTATGTGTACACAATGATATCTACATACATATTTATTATAAAAGGAGGTATGAATTATGTACGGCTTTGACAAAGGGACTGAGACATCATTTTCCTTTGTTTATTTAATACGTCCAGTGTCCCTCCAGAAAAACTGGAAACTTAAATAAAAAATATTAAAAACACCTATGTGGCACATTAGAACAATAATTATCCCTATAGGAATGGGTAAAGAACGAAAAGCTATTTTCAGATGGAAAATACGTGGGGGAGGAAAGAGATATGTTCACACCAAAGGGCACCTTTCCTTTTTTCCATGCTTAGCCTATGGACTTTTTTATTATTATTATTCCTTTAAAGATTATTTGCCCACTGAGTGATATTAAAATGTGGAAAGTTAAGAGGCAAGAGTAAAATAGTTCTTTCGTGGCCCGCGGTAAATGGATTCCTGCCACTGACGGGTAGCACCAACGACTGGACTCCGTGAAGCCTATTTTATGCTGTAGCACAGTGCTCAGTCAAACCCACATCCAACGCGGTTTATTAGCCACGATTAAACCATGTTTTACTGCATCGGAGAGTACTCGGTAAATTCAGCCCAATTTTTCCAAAATCTTGATCCAGGGATGCTGCAACAGTTCATAAAGACATCCCAATCTGAATTTTGATCATGTAACCCCAAGGAGGCTGCCACTGTTGTAAAATGTGAAAAACGGGCATAAGTCACTTATTTCAATGTGTCAAACAGTCACTAAATGAGTGGTTGTAAGTCAAGGATTGCCTATTCAGTGGAGGAAAAAAAAAAGCTAGAGGTATTTTGTGCCCCCCACTTCTCTTCATTTCTGTCTTATTTGTTTCTGCAGGAGTAGGACCATGCAATACATTTAAATTAAAAAAAAAACACAACTATTTAACAGAATGAAACAGAGAAAAAATCATGAGACCGAATGAGAAAAGAATAGGAATAATTACTGTGCCTACAAGGATTTCCCACAGATGAAGGTTTGGATAGCGGTTTCAGTCGAGGGGGGCGGGGGCTGTATTTCATGGCAATTGTACACATTCTGTAAGCAACTTGTTCATAAGTCACAAGTAACATCGAGCTTTCGATCCCTGGAGCGTTTGGGGCCATAAATTTATCTTTCCAGTGTTGAAGGACTGGTTGCTTAGCAGGGAAAAGCTGTCCAGCTGTCGATTTCCACATAACAGGAAGGTGTTTTTGATATATTCGTCTCTCTTGTTCCTGCCCAACAAGTTGATGGTAGTCCAGATGGCCCTGTCTGAAGATAAGACTCCAAACCCAAAGGACTTCTTTGTTGACTCCAGACAAATCTGTAGAAATGCAGACCTGGGGTTGTGTGAGATAAGGATGATTTCTAGGAGTCCTGGATCAAAAGATATATCTGTTGCCCTTGCGGTCCCCTCAATCCAGGCCCTTCTGGCCTTCATCCAAATGATGAAGTCTTTCAGCACCAACTTGTCAGATGCAAAAGTCGCCCAGGGGCTTTACAGAGACCATTAAAGTCTGCAAAACTTCGCCGTGTGATTCACTGTTTGCTTGACTTCCTCCCAAAGTCTCTTCTGAGGCTCATTTCTTCTTCCTTAAGGAGGTTTCTCCTACGTTAGGGATGTTGGTGCTCTGCAGATGTGGCCAGGCTTCCTGGACAATGAACCTAAGTTCCATATTTTAAACACTGTGTCCCTTTGCGGGGGACATTCACCATGGGGAGAAGATGGGGAAGGTCTGTTGGCTTTTAAAACTTTTCAAGTTCTTTACGTAATGGGTAAAGCAGCCGTGGATATACTGTTGAAAGTCACAGGGGTGGGGGGAGAGAGAGAGAGAGGGAGGGAGGGAGGGAGGGAGGGGAGGGAGAGAGAGAGAGAGAGAGAGAGAGAGAGAGAGAGAGAGAGAGAGAGAGAGAGAGAGAGAGAGACTATCAGGAAGGT
The DNA here is from genome assembly GCF_049901715.1 of Pseudonaja textilis. NCBI lineage: Eukaryota > Metazoa > Chordata > Lepidosauria > Squamata > Elapidae > Pseudonaja > Pseudonaja textilis. Next base: position 2,851,556 of record NC_142003.1, read on the forward strand.
AGAACTGGGAAGGAGGAACCAGAACTGGGAGATTGTGTGAATATCTGGACATTCCAACTCAGACCTCCACTTTGACATCCAGCCTAATTAAGTCCAAATACGAGGAGTTTGTGAGGGTGAAAAGCCTGGCAAAGCCAAGACTTGTTGAGAAGAGATGTTGTGTCAAGGAGGCTATGTTCTGGAGAACTTCAGAGATCCAGAGATTGGTGTTCTCAGAAGAATTGTTCTTGCCAAGCTTGAGTTATATGAAACTTTCCTTCCCAGGTTCCTTATTCTCTGGACTAATTTGACATTTTTGAGATACCTTGGTGGTCTACGTCTCATCTCTTCCTTCCTTCCTTCCTTCCTTCCCTTCCCTTCCCTCTTTCTGCCTGTCTGTAACTTTCTTGCTTGCCTTCCTTTCTTTTCTTCTTTCTTTCTTTCCTTTCTCAGTCTTTCCGCAATCTCATTCCACTCTTCTTGGCTTCCCCTATTCTTTCTTGCTTGCTTTTTTTCTTTTTCTTTCTCTCTCTCTCTCTCTCCCCCTCTTTCTTTTCTTCCTTCTTCCTTTTCTTTCTCAATCTTTCCACAATTTTACTCTACTCTTCTTGGCTTCCCCTACTCTTTCTTTCTTTCTTTCTTTCTTTCTTTCTTTCTTTCTTTCTTTCTTTCTTTCTTTCTTTCTTTCTTTCTTTTTCTTTCCCTCTTTCTCTCTCTCTTCCCCTCTCATTCTTTTCTTCCTTCTTTCTTTCCTTTCTCAGTCTTTCCAAAATTTTACTCTACTCTTCTCGGCTTCCCCGAGTTCTTTGTGCAAGGAACAAACTGGGAAATGCCTCACCCAGAAAAGGGAGATAAGAGGAGACAGGAAAACATGTACCTTAGATGGAGAAGCCATCCAGCTCATTCATAAAGAATTGTTTTACAGTTTCAGGACTCAGGAAGTTCAAAATGGGTGTTTCAGCTCCTGGAATTTCAACCATTAGAAAACAATGGCCAGTTTTCTGAAATACTCCCTCACTGATGCCTGTTATGTTGTGTTCCTTTGATGTAAGACAGGGGAAAAAATTGATTTTGTTGGCAGTTGTTTATTTATTCACAAGGTCTTAACAACGGTGGAGTGGGATGAGGGGTTTTACTTCATACGTTGGAAGGGAAACCATTGAAATGTCTTGAATTCGGTTGGCAGGATCATTATTTTAAATAATCTGGAAATAGTTAGGTGGAAAAAGTTTCCTGGTCAGTCGGAATTTTAAATGGCATTCTGGTGAAGATCTTATTTTAATGAGGTTCCCTGAAACAAGCAATTATTCAGGTAGCTGGAGGAATACAATTGAACGAGTTTTGACAGGATTGCAGATCTTCAAATTCTGGCCAGGCTGGATTGCTGATTGCATCAATTGCTGATTGCAGCAGTTGCAGTTCTGATGGTTCACAAGTCTGCAATTTATGATGATTTTGGTTTTGTTTTGTTTTGTTTTTTTGCAGAAAACCAGCATTGAAATTCGGTTTTCACCAAAAACGCCCCACAGCAAACACTGGGTTTGCTTAATGACCATGGATCTGCTTAACAACTGCTACCATCGGGTCAAGCACATGCACGGCCTGCTTTACAAACCTCACAACGTATGACGGTAATGGGGAGGTAGGTTCTTTTATGGTTGTAAGCTGAGAACTACACGTACTCAAGAGGCAATTTGTTTTTCTATTAAAGCTGTGTAGACTTCGATTCCCAGAATTCCTCAACCACCCATCTTAAAGTTGCCCAAATTGAGAAACAGCCAATGTTCACCTAGTAGCTCTAAGTGCAATTGCTATTGCCATGCAAATTTGATAGATACATAAATAAATTAGGAAATCCCTGGCTTAAAGAGATTGTTATTCCTTGGGGCTTACCTAAGCCAAATGGTGCAGAGACGAAGTCACTTTGGGAAGTTCCTTCTCAAAAGCTCCCTTCCTTTAAGGATGAAATGTTTACGATGTTCTGATTTCTGATATTCCGTTTGCTTTTTGAAGCTGGCCAAAGGGTTTAGCCTGAAAAGCGGCAGAGGTTTTAGCTAAATTACAAAGCGTCCTTCCTTCCGAAGAAGGCCAAAAATATAGGTCAGGAGGCCACCTAGGAGAAGGTGACCAATAAATTACTCCAGCTGCTCTTGGTGTTTCAAAGATACCAAGAAGGCATCTGTGTGGTGCCGAGGGATGGCAAAAGGAAAACACGGGACCAAAAAACAAAGATATTTTGAAAATGCCAAGACTCCAGAACTGGGAAGAGGCAGCTGGCTGGCACTTCTGCTCATCTGCTCAGCTCTGCTGTTTTCATCTCTCGGGAGTCAATGATCTCTTCTTTTTGTTGTTGCTGTTGTTGTTGAGAAGGGGTGGGTGGAAAAGAAGGAAAAATAACATTTCCTCTCTCTCTATCCCACCCTTTGGCCACCTGGAGTGATGGAACTTCAACTTCTCTGTGCTTGAACTGCCGGTTAGTCTGGAGAACGCTTTGAAAGACAAGTGGATTCATGCACCAAAGATGAGCCAGCCAACAAAGGATCATTAAAATATAAGTGGAGCTATCTCTCTCTCTCTCTCTCTGTTTTTGTATGTGTGTGTTTGTTTGTGTGTGTTCTCACATGCATGTATAAAATAGTAACGCCACTTGCCGAAAGCAGCCACGCAGTAAATTCTCGTGGATTTGAATCTCCATCTAAATTGGTATCGATTCCAGTTTTTTTTCCCCACGTCCTGTCCCCCGATGCTCCTGATTTATATAAAAAATCATGCAGGCTATACTGTAATTTTTTTTTTTATCCTTCTCGATGTGTGTTTTGAAATGTAACTTTCTTGGTTCACTCTCCATTTCATTCCTAAGGATGCGCAAACGGTACCAAATGGCGTAATAATGTAACTGGGACCCTGGTTCGGATTTTCAAGTGAGCGTGGAAAGACATCCATACCCAATATTAACTTGTTCTCTGTTTTGGAGAAGAAAAGAGCAACAGAATAAATTTTGTTTGTTAGCAACATTAATTACTGCCTGCCCCCAGCCTTCTAAGCGGGTTCAAAATTATTTTTCAACAAAAAAGGTTTCGCCATCACTGAACTAGACATACCCAGTTCCTGCAACTGTTCATGATAAGCTTTATCCTTCAGTCCCTCTAATTATCCGTGTTGCTTACCTCTGCGCTCTTTCTAGGATGGGCAGCATCTGTTTTGTATCATGGTGGCCAGAATTGGGACCCCCAAGTGTGGCCTCACCAGTGCAGTATAGAGCCGCACAATCACTTGATGTGACATTGTCAATCCACAATCTTCTCTCTAACACAGATTGCCTTCAAAAGGAGCTCTCAGCACGAAATGCGTCCCTCGGGGCACGGTGATATTTATCTGGACCTGTAAACAGAATACATGGAGTTGGGCAGAAGAGGCTGTTACTCCTAACTCTCCGAGAAATGCAGACACATAAAGCTTTATTGATCACGCTATTGATTTACACCTCCCTCTGTCCCTCCATAAACCAGAAAGACTCATGTCGCACCTTAAATGCTAGCATATTTATGATTGCATAAGCTTTCCTCAATCACCGATGGAGTTCAGTCCCAAGCAAGGGATGGATGCTTATATTTGATGGGTTGGACAGCCCAAGAGAGACAGAGCAAGCGACGAGGGGTTAATCAGCAATGTGATAAACCAATCCTGGTTATTGGTTTAATCCTCAGGAAATGGGGATTGCGATTTAGTAAGGCAATTGCTGTTGTAATTCCTCGTCACAACAGGAGGCTGTCTTGAAAGCTGTCCTGAAGCATGAAATGTCTCTCTTTCTCCCAGTTTGAGATCAGGTTGGTGTCCCATAACTCCCTTGTGTAGAGCAGTATTTCAACGCCTTTACAACTTTAAGATGGATGGACTCCAACTCCCAGAATTCTCCAGATTCTGGGAGTTGAAGTCTACACATCTTAAAATTGCTAAGGTTGACTAACTGCTGAACGAAAAGTGTAGCTCAACTTGAGCTGCGCTGCCTATGTAGGAGTTATCTTGACATTGTTTTGATGTTGTTAGAACTTTAATAATGTTGCCAGAGTAGTGATGAGGCACATTTGACATCTAGGTCTGCTGCAGACTTTGGTTCCTATATCTGTGGCGTTGAATGTCTATTACTCCTTGGGATGTGAAATATCCTTTTTCCCATCTTAGACTAACAGCAGATATCAAAATGTCTACAAAAATCTCCCAATATCGTTTCTATCTCAATTTATCCAGAGGAGATTCTGCCAGACTTTTGAACATGTTCTTGCCTCCAAGAATGCAGATAAAATATTTTGTGATGACCCAAGGGATGTGGTACAAAGGCAACACAGTCAGATAATCAGTAGGAGTCCCTTTATTAGCTCCAACTTTGCCTCCTTCTGGCTGGAGAAAAACTCTCCCAGGAACAGCCTTTGGCTGCAGAGAATCAAGTCCAAAATGTGGTCAACAAAAACTGTAACTATAAGTCCAATCAAGGCAAGAGGAGGTAATTAGTCCAGCAGGGCAAGAGAAGGAATTCAAGACTGAAGGAATGGCAGTAATTCAATACAGTTGGGAGGATGCCAGGAACGCAGATAACCAAAGTCAACACAAGATAAGCTCATGTTTGTTCCCAGCAGACACCACACTCAGCTTACATCTCTTTTAAACTCTCATTCCCAGGTGTGGCTAATTAAGGGAATCAGGGCCTTTTCCTCCCCCGTAAGCCACGCAACTCACGTTGCTCCCTTCTCCATTCCTCCCTGCGTGCCCTAGGATGAAGAGGGGGTGGGCCTGGGTCTTCCCCTGAACTCCCTCTCCCTTGTTGTACCTCTTCCCTGCTCTGCCCAGCCAGACTTTGCCCTTCCCTAGTTTCCTCCACAGCCAATGGAGCCACACTCCCACTCCCTGTCAGCTGTTCAGCTTCCTCCTTGGATTCAGACTCTGACAGGGGCGTGACACATCTGTAGCACTCTAGATTTGATCCTTTGTGGTCCAACTTTCTTACTGAAAGAGTGTGAAATCCAACAAGCGTCCGTTTCATTGAATGTTTCCTCTTGAGACTGAAATGGGATGAGTTTGTGTTTGAGCTAACACACATGATGCAAAAACTGGATTGCTTATTTCTTTGCCATCCCTGAGGGTATCTGGAGAGGTTCGTGAATTATTCTCCTTACAATGATCTCCCAGAAGCTTTGTAAGAGTAGGCCTCAAACCAAGAGCAGAACCTTCCGCTCCTCTTGGTTTCCTTCTCACAACGGGGCCTTTAATAAGATAATCCGTATTTTCTATTCAGCCTTGTTACCTTACAGAGCTGCCAGCTGGGCCTACTTAAATCGCTGGATATTATCGTAGCTATAACTTAACAGTACCCCCTCACTCCCTTCAGCCTGGATCTGATTTCCTTTCCTTAATTTGCTTCATCTGTGAAAGAGTAAAGTAGGCCCAGATTTGAGATAATTGATGCCGTGTTCGAAACCATTGAAACCCGCTGGAATTCTGTTGGACGACTCGCATTTCTTCTTGCATTAAAGAAGAAATTTAAGACTGGTTGAGCACAAAGGAAGGATGAGGTCACCGCTTTCACTGTATCCCTCAGGATTTTAAGCTAGTTCACAAGATATCCTTGTCCCGTTCGTCGCTATTCTTTGAGACTGATGGAGAAATGGCATAAAACCAGAACAGCTTGGAAGGGTTCCTGAGATGTCCTTCAAAAGACCTCTGGCACCTTCTTCTGACCATCTACAGCTCTTGGGTGGAATTGGAGAGCCATAAAAAAAAAATCATCATCGAAAAACTGCCTTCCTATTAATATTCTACTGTTTTTCTAACTCCGTCTCCCTCTTTCTCAAGGGAAGGAAACTGTATATACAAGACACGATCAACAAACCTTTGGAGACGTCAACGTGATGAAGACATTATGGTTTGTTTATTGGACATGCATTCAGCTGTTGCTTGCCATTAAAGCAAAATGAAGCTCTTTAAGAATCGTCAGTAGGAATTCATTTTAGAATTTAAAAGGACAATTAAGCTTATGAATACATAAGGAAGAACTGCAGACCCGGAGATTGGTTTTGTACACAAAAGAGCTGCAGCTAGATTGTTATAATGCACAAAGACGGACAGAAATCCCTACAATGGTTGGCGAAGAGGGCAGAATTTGCCGAGTTGGCAAAACCGACGCGTTTGATTAGGGAAAAGACAAGGACATTGGCTGGTGGCTAGAAAGAAGGGAATTTTTTTTTGTGCTGAAAATGGAAAAAAGTGAACTTGTGATTTATGGGTTTGATGATTAGAAAGGGTAGAATATGGAAAGGAGGAAGGTTAGAGGGATGTAATCTTAGAGAGGGTAAAACAGAAATGCCTTTAAAACTGTTGTAAAGATTAGAAGCCCTTCACCCTTTCCTTCTTTCCTTCCTTCCTTCCTTCCTCCTTTCTTTTTCTTTCTCTCTGTTCTTTCTTATTAAGAAAACCTTTATTGTCATTTTTTTCCCCCTGTGGGCACTCTGGCACACGTTACAAGTGAAATGCTTCTATCCCAGAGCAGTAGCTCTGTTGAATTCTACTGTCTAGTGCAGTGCTGTGTCGAGGATTATCAATTCAATGGGTGGAGTGCGAAGGATGTGTGTTTGTGTTTATTTCCATGGTCATCATGTGCCCTGAAGATGGTGTTTGGTTTCTTTGTATGAGGTGCAATGACAATAAAGTAAACTAACTAAATAAATAAATGATGCCTGCTCTCAATGTATGCAGCATATCTATATATGTGTTATGTATCCATACATAACACATATATAGATATGCTGCATTCATACAGATGTATATACCTACACCCTAACATATAAACACATATAAAAATAGATTTACGTTACTTTTATTTTCCTTTAAAAATTGTTATTACTTTCCAAGGAAGGAGAACCTTTGTAGCTCAGGATTGACATGACAGGTCCTTGGTATTCTCTGAGCTTGGTGGTTTTCTGACAGACATTTCATGATCCAGCTAGGGAACATCATCAGTGCTAGAATGCAGTTGGATTGGAGGAGTTGGAGGAGGAGGAGGAGGAGTTGGAGGAGGAGGAGAACTGTGGGGTACTTGCTTGTTTTCTTGGAGACGTTTCATGACTCAAACTAGGTACCTTCATCAGTGTGATCAAAGCAATGCATCACTTTCATTTTGTAAAAAGTTCCTTTAATAAAAATAATACTTTTAATAAAGGAAAAAAAAATTACTTCTATCTTCTTCTTCCTCATTTGCAGTAAGGAGAAACTTCTCCACTACTACAAATTTTCAAGTTTTCCTATTCTGGTCCCTTTGAGATGATATTCGTATTTCTAGATGCCAACCCATCCCCTCCAGCTGAGTTTTACTCAAGCTCCCTGGGAAAGACTGGTATACATTTTTAAACACCACCCACCCCCTTCCCTTAACACTGGGGTTTGCACACTGTAATGCAAATTACTTTTGACAGCCACTGCACAGATTTTCAAAATCAGCTTCTTGCGTAACCTAGAAAGAGTTCCCCCCGCACACACAAAGGCGAATTCTTTGGATTTGCAAGTTTGAGGAAGTGCATCCCATAATAACTAGTAAATTAAAGAGCTGGCATAATAGCAGCAGTAGCTGCAGCACAACTGGAAACTGAGAAAACGTGCAGAAAATGTGGATCTCGGGCTGTTACCAGAAATCTCGTCAGACATCTCTCTTCTGTAAATACCAGCTTATTAATTTACAACACGGACAGTCCTCAAATTATGACCAAAATGGAGCCCAAAAGTTCTGTGTGTGATGACCCAGGGTGGGATACAAAAGCAACAAAGTCACAAAAACAGGTGAAGTCCCTTTAATTCCTTCAACTTGGCTTCAAAGGTCCAATTATCATTGACTGAAGAAAAAACTCCCACACACACAGTTGTGAAAAGGAAGAACTTCAGTTCAAACTCAAAATACATATAAATTATAAATAGAAAAAACAACAACACAAACTACACTGAAACAATTAATGAGACAAGGCAGGAGAAGGGCTTGAAGACGTCCACAGATATCGAAATACACACACACTGGGAAGGATGCTAGAACTCAGATAAGAACTGATGGACTAGAATTATTTCCATGCTTTGCTTCCAGCACTGGTGACAGCCCGAGATCCACATTTTCTGCACATTTTCTCGGTTTCCAGTTGTGCTGCTGCAGCTGCTGCTGCCGCTATTATGCCAGCAGTTTGTCCTTTTAAATAGTCCTCACGGCTGCAGCCCATGAAGGGGATCAGGGCCCTTTCCTTCCCCATAGACCATGCCATTCACATTTCTCCCTAATCCACTCCTCCCTGCATGCCCTAGGATGAAGAGGGGATGGGCCTGGGTCCTCCTCTGAAGGTCCAGCCGGCCTGTGCCCTTCCCCAGCTTCCTCCACAACCTCTGGAGCCACACTCCCATTCTCTGTCCGCTGTTCTTCCTCTCCCTCAGAGTCAGATTCTAACAGGGGCATCACACTGTGGCTGAGCGAGACATTTGTGGAGTTTTGCTTCATTTTACGACCTTTCCTGGCCACAATTGTATCCAAATTTTGATTCCTCCTGACTGCAGGGAGGCTGCAATGGGTGGCCAGTGTGAAAAATGGCCGTAAGTCACTTTTTTCGGTGCTTGTTGTAACTTCAAATGGTCACTGAGGGCTACCTATACTGCAGAACCTCTGGTGACGACCTTAATCTGTTTGGAGAATTTGGTCGTCACCTGATTTGGTCATCACCGGAAGTCCATGCATGTAAAAAAAAAAATCGCGCGGCATGGAAATTGGCACATCTGTGTTTGGTCGCCACCCGAGCACCCGTTTGTGGTCAGAGGTACAAAATTTTGTTCATCACTCAATTTGGTCGTGAACGGAAGCGTTTGTGGATCAGAGGTTCTACTGTATTCTCACAAAGCCCCGCCCCAGATGCAAAATAAATGTATGTGTGAAGAATCACACAAATGCGCCACTCTGTTTTTGTTGTGGGGGGGAAGCTTAACAAGGAAAGTCCACAAAACCGAGGCAAAGCTCCCTTAACAATCATAAAATCCTGTTAAACACTACAAATATGATAAACAATATTCTACCTGTAGCGAAAGAAGGATGTTTAGAATATGGAGATTGACACACAAAAATAAGAAATGGAAACGGTGAATAATCAAGGAATATTTGTGTATTAATATGAAAATTTATAAGATTGTCAACTGTATTGAATATGAACAATGTTGTCATATTTGTTTTAAAATGCAAGACACTCTGCTACCACACTGTCCACACAATATGTTTGTAAATAAAAAAAATTTTTACACACACACAAAAACAACCGCCTCGCTTATCCACAGAAGTTTTGGGCTCTGCTATAAGTGGTTAAGTCGACTACTTCCGACTGACCTTGAAAACTTAAAAAAGTAGTTAGCTAGGATATTTTTTTTCCTTCCTCTCCTGCCATTCCCTTTGTTACACGTAATTAAAAACCCAATTAAGGGTGCTTTGCATTCCTGGCTAAGGTAAATTAAATCTTGCCTCTACCTTAAAAACCCAAGACAAAGGTAACTCTTTGCTGCTGTTCTGAATTAACTGTATATACAGCCATAGCTGTAAATACAGCCCTTCCCTGGGGATCTGGCTGGCCCCGTTTGGCTCAGCCTGTTTTTTAATCCAAAGGCGACCTGCAGACTTACAAAGTGCAGATCCCTGTACTTTATATCAATTACATCTCTGCCATTGTAATAGAGCAAAATGGATCGTTTTCCTCTCGTTTCCCTCCCCGTCTATTTTTGGAGTTGAATGGGAATGAAATCTTTTTGATGGAACACTTGGCAAAAACATTTCACGGGGAGCTCGCCGCTTGCAAAAGTGAAGAATTTTTGGTGTTTCGGCTTCTTTTATTTTTTTAATCAGGTTTTTTTTTATTTATTCTACTTAGAGGCATCAATACATAAACAGTGTGGTGCCTAAGCATCATACATTTTGGTGCAAACAAAAATAACAACATTTATCATATCCCTTGCATTCATTAAACTTATATGATTCTAATGTTAATACACATATTTGTATTAAGTTATAATCCTTCATTGTTTAATTATTCAACATTCCAATACATTCTTCTAATGCCAATCACCATATTAAACATACATGATAATTTCGTTATTCAATTTCTTTTGTTTTTGTATTTAAAAAAAAACACCATCTCTTTTGGCAGGCAGTGTAGTTCCAGGTTTTTACATTTCAATATAAACATGACCATAATTACATATCCATCTTTCTTGTTCAATTTCATATCACATTGTTACTTATTCTATTTTCTTTTAAATATTCCCAAATGTTATATTTATTAAACTTATTTGACCCAATTTCAGTTCATAGGCGTTTCGGTTTCAAAGTGCTTTTGTGTGGGTGGCATATACACGAAATACCATGGGAGATTTTGTACACAAGGGATTCGGGAGACTAACCGGGATAGTGGAGAAGTGCTGAAACGAAATAGCAAGGGGCATCTTGCATCATATTCTTAGGTTGGGCTTAAGATTGTGTACCAGATGCAGTGGCTCAGAGGCTAAGACACTGAGCTTGTCAATCAGAAAGGTGGGCAGTTCAGCGGTTCGAATCCCCAGCGCCACATAATGGAGTGAGCTCCCGTTCCTTGTCCCAGCTTCTGCCAACCTAGCAGTTCGAAAGCATGTAAAAAATGCACCTAGAAAAATAGGGACCACTTTGGTGGGAAAGGAACAGATTCCTTGTGAGTCCAATCACACTTGGCCAATAAAGAATTCTGTTCTGTTCTGTTCTGTTCTCTATTCTATTCTATTCTATTCTATTCTATTCTATTCTATTCTATTCTATTCTATGTAAAATGCAAAAAGGCCACGGAGGGGGAGATTCAGGGTTTGGTGAGCCCCAGAGAAATAAGCCAGTAGCATTTGCTGGACTGGCAGTCTTTCATCCATTTATCCTGGAAGTTTTGCAACGTGAAGGATGCTTTGATGTGAGCTAGCCGCCAAAGCCCATTCAGGCTTCTCCATTAGGATGCAAAGCGCAGGAGGAAAGCTTGCACATTTGGGAGGTCGCCTATCATGGTCCGGCCACCTGAAGGCATTTCCGCCCCCCCCCCCACTTCTTCCTAAGCTGCAACGGTGTCACGACTGAAACACACACACACACACACACACACACACACACGCAGGTTGCAAGTTTGCTAAAGCGGTGCCCAGCTCCTCCTGCAGCGCCTGAGGAAAAAGAAAAAAAAGAAAAATTAAAATAGAAAACCCTTAAAAGAAAGAAGGAAAGAAAGGAAAAATTAAAATAACATAAAATGTTTTTAAAAGGGAAATAAAATGATAAAAATACCGAACTTGAAATCAAACATTAAAAAAATAAAAATAAATGGAATTTGAAGTAAAATATTAAAAAAAAAAAAGCAAAATAGATTGAATTTGGAGTAAAAGATAAAAAAAAATAGATTGAAATAAGACATTTAAAAATAATATACATAAAAACAGAATAGAGGGCGAAATAAAATAGAAAAGGGCCACCATTGCACCAACCAATCTGACCTCTGGCGCAGCTGCATCTTCCATAATTACTATTAATTTCCTCCGAGCAAAGGGCCGGGTCTCCGCCGTCGCCGTCGCTTCCCTGCCAGCCGGTAGAGGGCGCGGTGGAGCCGACGCCTGCCCAAGCGGGACGGCTTCGTAGAGAGCGGGCCACTCTAGCTGGGGCGGGGTGGGGTGGGGGAAGAGAGCCTGTGAGAGAGTGTAGAAGGAGCGCGCAGGCGCACGGGGCTTAGGCGCGCGCGCTGTTTCTTTCTTTCCTCCTTTTTTTTTTCCTTCTTCCCCTCTCAGCCGTTAGGCAGGGAACGCCCCTCGGGCGCTTGATTGTCCAATCAGCGGGCGAGAAGCGACCGAGATGGGGCCGGGGCGCGAGCTTTGCGCGGGAAAGAAGCTTGCGCTCTTGCCAGTTGGAAGCTGACAGGCGAGGCGGTTGCTGGTGCCGCTCCAAGCTCCCCTCAGTAAAGACAAGAAAAGTGTGTTTAAAAAAAAAAGAAAAAAGCCTAAACCCACGTACTGTGACACACAACCATAAGGCGCCCCCTGTCCGGACACACACGTGCCCTATATCCACCTATGCATATTTAGGCTTATAAAAGAGATACATGGGGCAAAACAAGATCCCTCTTAACAAGCATGTTTGTAACATGCATGGACGCAGACATCAATTTACGTGCGCTTTGTGCACGTGCAAATTGCACCCAGGGCGAGTCTGTGGATGCCTTGTCTCTATAAATACTTTTATTTGTCCCTGCAGAAATGGAAACCTATAAAAGCCATCTGAACGCAGCCATTGTTTAACTGTATTCGCTCTATTCACCCACATGGGAGAGATTTTTAAATTTTCCCTCATCTTTTAGGGCTCCCTTGAAGGAGCTTTTGAGGCTCTGAGGGGGCTTCGGTGGGGTGGGGGAGATTGGAGAGACCCTCCACCCCTTAAAATGGTGGAGGGTCTCTGCAGCTCATTGCTGAGGAAATATAACACATTTTTCAGGCTTCTCAAGGGTTTCAGCTGCCATGGGATTTCCAAGTGTCTTGGACGTTTTATTATTATTATTTTTTTAAAATTTTTCACAATCTCTCTGCGGTGTAGGATAGGAAGGCAGGTGCATCTGGGATTGTCTTCTTATTCATTTCGTTTATTTGTTTGTTTATTTATTTGTTATTTGTAAAATTGGTTCGCGGCCCATCTTGTATCCAACAACTCTTAGCAAGATGCTAAGGAAAAAAGAGGTTCAGAGATAACACCAAACCTGGTAAAAAAAAGGTTGGGAAAGGAAGGCCAGGAGTGAAGAGCACAATTTAGGAAATGGGTAGAAACAGAGTAATGGATAGATGGAAGAAGAGAAAGGACCAAAGAGAGAGAGAGAGCCATTTGGGTCTAGCAGTCAAGGCTAAAAACCAGGAGTTGTGAGTGCTAGTCCTATCACTTTGTTGAATGTGTATACACACATTCTGCACAGTAGACAAATTCCTTGTGTGTCCAATCACACTTGGTCAATAAAGTATTCTATTCTGAATTCTGTTCTGAATTCTATTCTATTCTATTCTATTCTATTCTATTCTATTCTATTCTATTCTATTCTATTCTATTCTACATTCTATTCTATTCTACATTCTATCCTACCCCATCCCGTCCTGCATTCTATTCTATTCTATTCTATTCTATTCTATTCTATTCTATTCTATTCTGCATTCTATCCCTTCCTGCATCCTATCCTATCCTATCCTATTCTAGCCTATCCAACCTATCCTGCATTCTAATCTATTGTATTCTACACCCATCCCTTCCTATTCTATTCTATTCTATTCTGCATCCATCCCATCCCATCCCATCCCATCTCATCCTTTTCCCACGCAAGCCCGCCGAGCTGCGAGGGATTCCAAACGGGCGGCGCGTGGCTTGGCGCTGCTGTGGCGAGAGTCTCTTTCAATCGCTCCTTCTTCTTTTTCTTCTTCTTTTTCTTCTTCTCGTCCTGGCAGATTCTCCAAAGGTTCGCGCACGAGGAACGAAGCCGCCGGAGACCAGAGCGAGCCCGCCTCGGGGCGACCACCGCCTCCCCGGCCGTCCCCGCCGCCCCTACGACCGACGGACGCGCTTCCCCCGCCCCGGAGCTGGCGGGGAGGCGAGGGGCGCTTCCCGTCCGCCCGCGTCGCCGCTTCTTCCGCGGGAGAGAAACTCGAGCAGGTCTCCTTTCGCCGCCACCGCCTCCTCCTCCTCCTCCTCCTCCTCTTCCTCCGCCTCTCCTCCTCCTCCTCCCGCCGGCGGGTCGCTGGTGGCGCAGCTCGCCGGATAGAGCAGCACCAGCGGCGGCGGCGGTTTCTCCTTCTCCTCCTCCAGCTCCAGCCAGGCTGCGCTTCACCTGTAGGCGGCGGGGCTCCTCCAGTCTCCGGAGCCGGGCGAGGCGCCAGCGAGTGGAAGCGGGGCCGGGGGCTCGTCGAGGCGCAGCAGTTCCAGCAACAGCAGCAGCAGCAGCAGCTCCGGAGGGTCCGATTCCGGCGGCGCTCAGCCCGGCGCAAAGGACTTCGCCAACTTCGCCACCCGCGGAGGACGCCGGGCGGGCGGGCGGGCAGGGCTGAAGCCGGGCGAAGGGGGAGGCTGAAGTCCCCACCGCCGCCGCCGCCGCCGCCTCGCCAGGCAGGGCAGCGCCAGCCGCCAGCCGCGTCCTCCAGCCTTGCAGCAGGGAAAGGAGGCGATCGCCACCACGGCGGTGGCGGTGGCGGCGGCGGAGGAGGAGATGGAGACGCCGCTGCCGCCGCCGCCGCCACTGCCAGCTTCGCTCGGGTCTGGCGCTCGCCTAGCCGGCGCAACAGAGGAGCAGCTCCGAGCCGGGGCCGGCCGCGCTCGCTCCAGCTAAGCTGCCCCTCCGCCGGGACGACGGCGCAGCCCGAGGGACCCCCGCGCCTCGTCTGCCCGCCAGCGGCTCCGTCCGCCTTCCTCCGGGCTGCCATGCGGGCACGCGGCTCTGCCCGGCCGGGGCAACTTCGCCGGGACTCCGCCGACCCCCGACGGGACTCTACGCGCAGCCCCGCGCCGGCCCGGGACTCTCTCCGGCGGGGCAACGGCCGGGCGCGGATAAAGTTAAACTTCTGCTGCGGATACCGAAGAGGAGGAGGAGGAGGAAGAGGCGGCGGCGGCGGCACCGGTGGCTTCTCCCGCCGCTGCCCGGGCTGGTGGGCGTTGCTCTGGGTGCATCTCCACGTGTGGCGCGCCCTGGCGCAAGGTAAGCGGCCGAGGGGACCCCCCCCCCTCGCCTCGCCCGCCTCTGCCCGCAGCTGCCTCGGCTCCACTTGGCCAGCGCCGGGCATGAATCTGCAATTCCGGCCCGCCGGCACCGGAGCCTGAAGGTAGCAGGCAGCCGGGACTGGGGGCTTCGGGGAGGCTCGCTCGCCCCCGCCCCAGACCCTGCAGGCGGGCGAGCAGCCTGGCCGTGGGGCGCTGCCCGGAGGGCTCAGCCTGGCCGCTCTGCTGCCGGGGGTGGGTGGGCAGCCTGGTCCCTTCCGAGCCGGGAAGAGGGTGGCAGGCGAGCCAGCGAGGGGCGTTGCTGCTGGCCTCCGGCGCGCTTCCTGGGCCCGGGAGGTCCGGCCTCGCCCGTTCTTGGCTGGGCGGGGAGGGGCTCCGGGAACGGGCCAGGAGCGAAGTCCAGCAGTCAAGCCCCCCTCCTCGCCTTTGGAGAGGGCAGGGGAGGGCGGACTCCGTGGCTCGGCTTCTTCCCCGGTCCTCGCGGAAGTTTCCCGTCCGGGCCTTCGCGTCCAGCTGCCCTCCCGCCACCCCGTTCGAGTCTGCCCCCTCCCTCCCTCCCTCCCTCCCTCCTTGTCCCGAGAAACGGAGAGGCCAAAGCTTCCAACGAGCTTCCTCCCAACCCTTCCGTAAACCTTCCCTCCAGGGAAAGTGGCCCCTTCTTCCCTCGTACGTTGTATCGCCCTCTTTCCCCACCCTCTTCTCCCCCCGCTTTCTTTTGGATAAATATCATCATGACCTTTGGGAAGACAAATATTTGAACGGATATTTAAACGAGGTTTCTCGCAGTCCGCAGCGAAGCCAGGTTTTTTTTTTTGCATGCATGCATGGGCTTAAATCAATTAAAATGACCTTTCGGATATTGTTTTTTTACCCCCCTCCTCTGCTTGAAGAGTGAAAGTAACTTTCCCTAGAGAAAAAGCCAGCCTCCCTTCCCCCGATTAGCTAATAAGACCTGAGCCTTTGGGAGCAGTCAAGACAAAACAAGTCTGCAGCTTGGTGCAACAATGCCTTGGAAATAAGCCTTGTTGGTGTGTTCAGTAGACGTTGCTGAAATGTACTTAGGAAGTGGATTATGTTGCCAGAAGTTTTTATTGTTTTATTTATTTTATTTTTGTGTGGCAAAGCTTCCGTGTTCTGTAGCTTTAAGGAAAAAAAAAAAAGAGAGACTTGCTATTTCTCAGTTATTGAAAGATGTTCCTTTAGTAGTGCAATGTTATGGCTTGGAGCATGAGTGACCTTCTGGATGCTGTTGAGCGAAGGCCACTCCTTGCAATGAAAGATACTTGTAATGGTCAGTAAGCGTGCCCTGCCAAGGTGGGAAATCACATTTCGAAGGGAATAACAACACGAAGCACTTAAAACTCACTGGACCAGGAATTCAGCTGCTAGCATATTTCGGCCAGCGCTTAAGTGACCACTTCATTTCTGGAAGTGCTAACAGTGTGCTGCTTGTTACTGAGCATTTCTTTCGTAGCGCTCTGAAAACTATAGGATTGATTTGAGGAGAGCGTGGAACTTGTTCAGACCATGAGGCTGGGATTCCTTGTCCCTCTAAAGTTGATTTACATCAATGAATAGGACTGAATCTTGCAATTAACACAAGGGCACCATGGAAGTCCATCTTGTAAAGCCAAAGGATTGGAATTTTGTTGGTACTTCAAATGCCTAAATTGGTCAGGAGCCCAGGACTCTTATGGGTTTCTTGTAGCAACTCAAAAATAAACACCAACAACATAGAAAGTCTTGCTCTAAGCTATTAATAAGTCCGGGACAAGCAGCTCTACTTTCCCATCTTGAAAACTAGAATACTTAACAGATAAACTTCGTTTCTTGGTGCCTGCAACATCTGGTATGTTTCATTCGTTTTTTTTAAAGGATCACAAAACTCATTTAAAGTCTAGAAAAAAAAGGCCTGTGGCATTCAGGACTACATGTCACTAAAGGTTTGTGTGAATTCTTTTCTAAGGGAAACCAGATATCACCAAATCGCTCAATCAAATAAATATGGTGGCTTTGGCAAATGATTCAGTATTTCAGAGCTGGTGGCTTTTGAGGTGAAACTGATGTGAATTCAGGGCATTTGGGCAAAAGGAAATTGAAGAAATCCCTTCCAGAGAAAAGTCAAGCATTTTTCAAGTTGTGGAGATTGTCATCGGAAGTGAACTTGCACAACAAAATAGCTTAGAGTTTTTGTCCCCATTTGGGGCCATTGACAGCACTCAATAAAACATTTTCCTGTTGCTATAGATTATGTTGTATTGTGTTTTTTTTTTTTACCTATACTTTATGGCTTGTGGATTTCAACCCCCAAAATTCTCCAGCTAGATGGCTGTCTGGGGAATTCTGGGGGTTGAAGTCCACAAGTCTTCAAAGTTCTCAGGGTTGGACACTTTTGCTGTAGATCATGACTATTTGAAGTTTTCAAGACAGGAGATACAACTTTGTCCCTCCCGAACCTAGGGTCGCTAATTATCTTGTTTCATATAAATAACAGAATGATAGAATAACAGAGCAGGAAGTAACTAAGGAGGCCTTATTTTGGCTCGCTTGGACATCTTGAACAGGCTGCTAATTTACAGGTAAAGATGGAGGCTCTTATTTTTAATGCCTAATAGAATTTCGGAGTTACTTCCTTATTTAAGCAACAGCTATCCCTACTACCCGTTTTGCAATCTGGTTTTGAAATCTTCAGTTTGCAAAGCGATTTAAGGAGAAAACTTGGCTATCTCCAATCAATGTTGTGGATCTTGGGGTCATGCTTGGCTATAATCTTACAATGTTGAAGCTGGTTAATTGTTCATAATTGTTATAACTGGTAGACTGAATGTGAGATTATGTTTATTTCCTATTAGTTAGCATCTGAAGGAGTTTGAGATCCATGGGACGAAACTTTAGCTGTCAGAGACAATGAATAATTCTGAGCCCCCTTTGGGTTCACATGACTCTAGCAGAGATTGTCCAGCATTTATATTTCCCAGAATATTTTCAGTGCCTCTCTCTCTCTCTCTCTTTTATCACTTCTTTACTGACTTTTTGAACAGTTTTTGCTTTCCAGTATTTTGTTTTCTTGGCATATGTGAGCATATTTTCATACAAAGTAACTTCCTTCCAGAAATTTAATACAAACATACCCAATGTAACAATTCAGCATGGACCAGTTACAGACGAATCACCTACATCAAAGGTATTAAACACATTGTTACTAGACAGGTCACAAACAAGAAGCAGACCCATACACAATTTACTTTGGGTATAATTTGTTGATTGGTCTAAAGTCTCTCTCCACCCCCCCCACCCCACCCCCCAAAATGGCTGTGGGAATCTCTTTACTGGTTCTACAGCTCAAATTGACCAGAGGCCTTTTGTACAGCAGTTTATAAAATGGAGAAGGTCAAATTTAAAAGTGATTAGAAGTGACAGATCATAAAGACACACACACACACACACACACACACACACACACGAATCTTAAACCTTCAACTTTTTCAGAAGTTTTTCTTTTAAGTAGCCCCTCCCCCCAATTTATGGTCCAAATATTGGCAATATAAGAGAAAGAGGTGGCCACCCACTTATAAGTATACTTGGAAGAAGCTGGTTATTAAGATTTATTTCATCCCTGGACCACCCTGGTGGCCCCCATCTTTGTTGAGGGAGAGATGCTGATCCTTTTATTATTATTTATTTATTTGATTTGTCAAAACGCTTACAATATAATAGAAATAAGACTAAACATAAGTATACATGCATGAAGTAAGTATGAATAATTGGGGACAATAGGAGAGGGACAGTAGGCAGGATGGTGCGCTTATGCATGCCCCTTACAGGCCTCTTAGGAATGGGGTGAGGTCAATAAAGGTTAGTTTGAGGGTCAAGGAGTTGGGGTTTGAGCATGTGAAAACAGAGTCAAGTAGTGAGTTCCAGACATGGACCACTCTGTTGCTGAAATCATGCTGGGTTGTCTGGTTTATGAATGGCAGGCCCTGTGCTACGGCAGTGCCATCCCTCCCTGTGCAACCACCCATCAGAGTGGCAATGGTGGGATTCTGTTTGACCCCTAAGATATGAGCTGGGAGACCCAAATTTTTTTCCCATCCCCGCCCCCCCGCTATTCTGCCTGTACATGGACCTGCTGAAAACAATCATCCAGATGCTTGAAGTGCCATGTGCTTAGTATCTATCTATCTATCTATCTATCTATCTATCTATCTATCTATCTATCTATCTATCTATCTATCCATCCATCACGAATGCTTTTCTGCCCCCTCAATCGTTCCTTTTGAAGCACCTTGCCTGAGCAACATATGTTAATCACCTCACAATAATTAACACATTATCAGTGTTATCAAATAACAAGTAGTCAACAGAAGCTACAACACGCCGGTAGTTTGCTAATAAACCGCAACACGCTCATGGTTTGCTAATGCTGCTCAACATCTCTCCCCCCCCCGATACTCTACCTGGATTAAGGTTAAGAGAGGTGGGGCAGGTCATGTGACAGGTGCCTGGGAGGCGGTGATGGATTGGGTGAGAGCTGGCCAATTGCAACTGAACATAAGACAAAGGAGGTGAGGCGGTGACAGGGAGATGTTTGGGACTGGATTTGAAGTGAGACAACCTCTGAAGGATCCAGTGCAGGGGTGGGCTTCAGAAATTTCAGCAACAAGTTGCTGGGTGGGATGTGGCCTAGTTAGCCTCCTGCACCATTGCAGGGGGTGTGTTTTTGCCCTCCCTGGGCTCTGGAGGATTTCCTCAAGCCTCTGGAAGGGCAAAAATGGCCTCCCTGGACTCTGGGGGCCTTCTGAAGCCTCCATGAGGCCTGTTTCCCTTTCCTCAGGCTCTAGAGGCCCTCTGAATGTCAGCTTTGGAAGCCATACTGAGGTCAGACGCTCCTACGCTGCCACATTTTGAGCCTGGGAAAAGGGGAGGGGGGAATTTCTTGGAGTATAGGTAGTTAGACATAATAACATTCTTTTTCTAAGTCAAGGTCATGTTATTTCTGCACCTGGGTGACAGGAAGTCTCAAGTTGGGGCAAATGGTGATTGGGGCATGTGATATGATGGTGGGTGCAGTGGGGTGGATTTGTAGTTTTTACTTATTGCAAGGAAGCCCGGAACTTTCAGATTCAGGATTCCCCAGATGTGCCAATTTACTATCCAAAATAAAAGAAACTTTTGAGAAGATGTCTGCCTCGGAGTTATCGGTTGGAGTGAAAATTTTCTGGAACGCTGACACCGGAGGCCTTTCAGAGCCTCAGTGCAGGCCCTGCGCTTGCCTGGGATGCAAAACAGGCCACGTTGCAACTACTGAGTCACCGAACCAGATGTAAAATTAACAACCGGTTCGCGTCAACCTGTGCGAACCGCTAGCAGCCCACCCCTGGGTCTACTCAAGGAGTTGCTCCAGAAGTCCAGCTGGGGTATGTGACCTATGACCTTTTTTTTTCCACATGACCATTGCAGCACCCCCCCCCATGGCCACACGATCCAAATCTGGACACTTGGCAACTGTCTCATATTTATGACGGTTGCAGTGTCCTTTTGGTCATGCGGCCTCCTTTGGCAGCCTTCTGACAAGCAAAATCCATGTCAGATTCACTTAATAACCATGTCGTTAGCTTAACAACTGCAGTGATCCATTTAGCAACTGCGGCAAGAAAGGTCATAGAACAGGGCAAATCTCACGTAACCACTGTCTTGCTTAGCAAGAGGAAATCTTGGGCTCAATTGTGATTACAAGTCAAAGGTTACCTGTACTGTAGCTCTTGGGCAGCTAAATGGCACATCCTAAGGGCCACCTACCAGGTGTGAAACTGCTGCCCCCTTTTCCCATGAGCCACCAGGCCCGAGTAAGGGGCTGACCTCGGTTAATAAATCCATCTTTTCTTCCTTAAATACAAATAGAATTATTAAGGGAAAAGGCATATCTTACCAGAGGACATCTTTCAACATACTCTTTTCAATAAGAGCCATTATTTTAAGCATTGAAAGATGTCCTAGACAAATTATTTTCTTTGGCACTTAACAACAGGAGGAGAATTCATATCTTTTTAGAGAAATAAAAGCACAGGGTATATAGCTTTAAGCATTCTTTAATGTAAAAGAGTGTTTTAATGTTTAAAGAAAGAGAACTTGCCAGGTTTCCTTAGATTAAAGAGATGTTGGTGCAACGTTCTATGACACTTGATCAAATCTTTAATTTAAAATGGTATAAAGAGCTGAATACTTAAAGTGAGATTAATGTTCCGTGTGCTTTATTGGAGCCCCACCCCCACCCCCCACCCCCAAAAAAACGGATGGAAGAGGAACATATTGTTATGTGTCTTTTAAGACATCAAATATATGAATTGGCAGCATTGGCAAAATGTGTTAATTTTAATAATTTCATAGAATAGAAACAGCATTTAACCTAGAGGGGATGAAGAATTCAAAAATATCTCTCAGTTTACAAACTTGTTATCCATCAAACACAGAAAAATATTTGAGAAGTCACAATATAGCCAGAGATAGAGTGTAGAAAGACGATAGAAATTTATCCTGACAGGTTGCACATCATCAGATCAGAAATTTTAAGGGGAGGGGGCTTTACAAAACCCAGCAGAACTGCTTTCTTTGCAATTCATTTCAACTGGTTGCAAAAACGCTTATTAATAAGCTTCTCTGAGAGATGTTGTTGAACCTAAATAGAACCAGCTCTGGCTTGAGCTTTGGTGTTTAAGAAAGATATTTCTACTAATATGCAGGTAATTTAGATAGTCACCCCACCTCCCTTGTTGCCTTAGTTCAATGTATATATTTGCTTTTCACTGGCAAGAACTTTTCTATAAACTGTATTTTCCAAAATGGCCTGGAATTCTTCCTGTCACCTTGCCAGCATTGTTGGAAACATGATGACTGATCTCTTGGAGTAAGTATCACTGCTGCTACCCCAGGGATGGCATAGGGGAAGACAGATGGAAATACTTAGCTCCTTAAGGTTCGCCTCTTCATTAAGCACCGGCAATTTGTTGCCTTGGGAAACATCAAAATTGGCATCCTTTAAAAAAAACAACAACTAATTTCGCACTTGGATTGTAAGAAAGAAACTTTTCTCCTTGTAGCCAAAATGAATCTGAAGACCTGATGGAAAATGTATTTCAGTTTTTACTCCGAGGAGAAGGGTGATAATGATATTAAGATGGATGTATTGTCATCGTTGAGAAAGTCCTTTGTATTTATTGTCTCACCAAAGAGAAGCAAAGAGAAACTTAGATAGGAAATCCTTCCCCTCGTCTGTTTTCTACTTCTGGCACTTCGAGAGAACTTTTATCTCCCCCCACTTAAGCTCTGTTATGCTTCGCAGTAGCAATCTGCTCTTTATTTTGACTTATGAGCAAGTCAGGAAAAAAAATGGACTCTAACTTCCATATGATGCCAGTACTAAGGGACAGATAAGGGTCAGCCCTGTCTGATTAATGAAAAATGAGATAGCGGTTTGGTGACTCGGTACACCAATAACCTTTTGAAGTTTCCACACAAGACAAGTACAGGAACACAACTCAGTCGATGATATTGGTAGCCTGGATTTTATTCTTTTTTTTTAAAAAAAAAGAGAGAAAATATGCCATAATAGAAAGCGATTCGGCAGGAAGAAGCGATCTGATCCACGATTCTGATCATTCATCATTCTGTGAATACAGCACGCTTTACAACAAGAAAACAACTTACAGGTTTTGACAGCTGTGTACTTCTTTTTGCAGCTTTGGCTAGAGGCAACACAGTCTATTCTAAAAGCCAAATAATAACATTTCTTGTGAGACCAAATGAAAAGACATTTGGTATCAGATCTGAGAGAGCAGAGTTAACGGCATGGAGAGAGTCAGACAATTGCACCAGGGTTCTCTTTCAAAGCTTAGCATAAAAACACTTAATTTCACTCAGATACAACAGATTGTTTTGTCTTGTTTTTTTTTTTCTCATTATGCTCCTTCAGAATATTGTGGCTTTCGCTACCCACCATTTTAATATTCTTTATGTGCTGCCAATCCATCTGCTAACCGGAATAGACAGAATTATTCATCCTGGTATCTAAGGCCAGGCTCCTGTCCCCTGAATCAGGAAAGTGAGTTTTGCAACAGAACCATCCTAGAGATGAGCCTTCTAGGCCAGTGCTGGCTAACCTTTTGGGGCTCCTGTGCTGATAATTGCATGCACACTTGCAGCACCCAGAAGGCAGTGCGCACAAGAAACCCCGTGCACTGTGCGACTTTGTGCACAAGAAACCCCGTGCACTGTGCAACTTTGCGCACAAGAAACCCCGTGCACTGTGCGACTTTGCGCACAAGAAACCCCGTGCACTGTGTGACTTTGTGCATGCCTGAGAAACACCCCCCCCTGCGTGCACTGCACATCTCTGCACATGCATGCCATCTCCCCACATGCATGTGCACCAGATATCCAACAATCAGCTGGCGGGCACGCGGCGGGAGTGCATGCATAGTAGACCTGCTTTGGGTGGGGCTTGTGTGCCAGCAGTAATGGCTCTGTGTGCCACTTCTGGCCTGCGTTCCATAGGTTCGCCATCACGGTTCTAGGCAATACCTGGAATACTGGCCTCAGGACTTAAATTGGAAGTCAGACAAGTACAGGTAGTCCTTGACTTACAATAGTTCATTTAGTGACTGTTCAAAGTTACAGCTGCATGGGGAAAAATGGCTTTTGACCGTTTTTCACACTTACAACCTTTCCAGCATCCCCATGGTCAGGTGATCCAAATTCAGAACCTTGGCCACTGGTTTATATTTATGACGGTCGCAGGGTCCCTGGGTCACGTGATTCCCTTTTGCGACCTTCTGACAAGCAAAGTCAATGGGGAAGCCAGATTTACTTCACAACCAGGCTGCTAACTTATCAACTGTGGTGATTCACTTAACAACTGGGCCAAGAAAGATTGTAAAATGGGGCGAAATTCACTTTGCAAATGCCTCATTTAGCAACAGAAATTTTGGACTCCGTTGTGGTCATAAGTTGAGGACTACCTGTACAAGGAAAGGGGAAAGGTGCTTTTTTCTCATCCCCGTTGAGTTTAATTCAAGCTTGATGATTCTGCCTCTCTGTCCCATTGCTGAGCCTTCTGGGAGATGGTCCAACTGACAATTCATCCATTTCTGATCCCAGCCCATAATATCTCTACCGCTGCTTTGAAATTGGCAAGATTTCCACCTGGTCTATTTAGAGCCTGGCAATGCAGGTAGTCAGGTTGAGGATCGAAAGAGCTCCATCTGTTCTTTCCGCGGCAGTCTTACTTTCTCAGGATGTGGCCTCCCCTATTTTTTCAATGGCCTTGTTAAAAAAAAACACACAACCTAGTCCATACAAAGTATGACAAACCCACCTCCAATGATCGGTCTTTCAACATTTAAGTGCCCTCACAATGTGACTTGGTGAAGTGTAAAGAGAAGGAGTGGCAGAACCTGGGAGGGGCGGAGTAAAAAGAGGCATCAGCCTAGAATCCCCTACATAGTCACAAGCGAACTAAGTTCACCTTCCCTGAATTCTAAAGTTAGACCCTTATCTTAGGCCAAGCAGGGGCTAACTGTGATGAGAAGATTCCTGTGCATGAATAGTAGCACATCATTTTGACTGGACCTTCAGGTGTGGATCTGATCTTTCCTGATCAGCATGAAGGGTCAGATCGAAGGTCCTTCCTTTTGTCCATCTGTGTCTCAAGTCCTTCCTCTTCACTCCCTTCCTCCCTGAAAACGTTCCTTTATTTGTCTTTCTTTCTCCATTCTGTGTCTCCATTATATTCTATTGTAGATAGAAGTAGTAAGTCTTAGCTTCCTTCTGTTCCTCCAGTGAGTTTTCTTCTGCCCAATCACATCTGAATCCTTTCCTTTCCTTTCCTTTCCTTTCCTTTCCTTTCCTTTCCTTTCCTTTCCTTTCCTTTCCTTTCCTTTCCTTTCCTTTCCTTTCCTTTCCTTTCCTTCCCTTCCCTTCCCTTCCCTTCCCTTCCTCCAGAGCTTAAACCAGACTTTTAAATTAAATGGCAATTTGCAGTGTTAGCCAGTCAGCTCATTTTCCTTCAGATCTTCAGAGGGACAGTTGTCAGGTAACTCTGAGATGGTGTGAGGTTTTTAATTTTTTTTCCTACTAGATATTTCACAATTGAATTCATTTGCTCAAGTGCCTTGCCTTTTGCAAAGACATAAATCATGTGTACAAACTTTGCAAATGTATGGAAATCAAGGGAGAGAAAATGCATTCTCCAAAGAGACGGGAAAAATATTTCTAAGGGCTGGGCAGGTTGTTCATTCTCCCAGAATTTCATTCCAACACCCTTCCCTTCCCCCCTTAAAAAAAGTTCACTCCTAAAAAGCAGCAACCATCTGGTTGTGTTCCTGTTATCCCGGTTGTTGTGTTGTTTTTTTCTTGCCATCTGCCTTAGCTGCCTCTCCTTGTAGGTGCTAAATTTACAACTTCTTAGGAGGGAAGGAGAAATTTTGCAGGTGAAGACAAAGATGGGCTTCTAGAGAAAGGAATGGGGGGGAACACCTGCTGTTTCCTTGCAGGCGGTTGTTACTTGCTACAGGTAAGAAGAAAATTACATGGTGGGGTTTAGAATCTTCACTTGATGAGGATTGTTAATTTTTGAGATGATTACAGACAACCTGCATGCTTGAAAGGCTAATAATCTGAAGGCGCCTAATGATCTTGTCAGTTCTTCCAAGCTGGCATTTATTACAGAAGAATTGCCATTCAGATAGGGGCAGAGTTTGGCTCTTCACACTTCCAGTTGGATATTTTGTTATCTCCCCCCCCCCAAATCTTAACAAATCTGAGAACTGAGATGGTGTAACTTCTGGCGGCTTCCCCCACCAAAAGGAAGTGGTTTTGTGTATGATTCGTTGGAGAACTTTATCCAGTATAATCTACAGCTCTGATGCTGGGTGTGATCCAACCAACTCTCGACCTGTTGCTTCGGAAGTAGATCCAGTGTAGCCTTTCAAGGTTGGTGAAGGGTGACCTGGTGAACCCATTTAGCTTTCTTCCTGTTTCTTATTTTTATGATGGATCATTGCAGATGATTGGGGTTTGGTGTGTGTGTGTGTGTGTGTGTGTGTGTGTGTGTGTGTGTGTTTAGAACTCTAAAATTACACCAAATATCAAGAAATGTAGGTTTTCTTCTTCCTAGCTTTTCTGGAAACTGGCTGGAATTTAGGCACTTTTCTCTTTCAGATAAGAAAGCATATCTTGCATACTTAAGTATAAAACAGGTTGTGAAGTTTGATAGAATTTCTGTCCATGTCAGTTAAATGAGAGACAAAGAAATCTGGCTAGGAGTTTCTCTGTGGAAACCTGTAACGCCCTTCTCTGAAAATTAGTTGTTCCTTCTTCGTCTTTACTCCTAGTAGATAAGTCATACTTAATACTTTTTCTTTTCTTAATATTATTTTATGATAATGGCAGATCGAGGATTGAAAATGCCTCATTTCCCCTCCTCCCCGCTGCCAGATGTCCTGTCAATAGGAAGCTTTTTTGAATACCAAAAGCAACAAATGCTCAGCCTTCGTTTTATCCAAGACCAGTTCCAGGTGTCCCAGGGGTTTTAAAATATGGAGCATTGATGCTGCAATATGTTATCACCCATTTGCCCAGAATGGTTGCCAATCTAGTGTTTATCACTCTGGGATGCCTACTTTGAACTGCTGTGCAATATTGTAATTTTATTCCGTTCCCTTTTCTATTTGTTCCCTTCTTCATAGGAGCATTTTTTAAAAAATATACACTACCAGGAAACCAGCATAGTGTTGTAGAAAACAGAACTTGACTTAAAATTCGTGCATCGGTTATTTATAGAATAGAACAGAACAGAACAGAACAGAACAGAACAGAACAGAATAGAATAGAACAGAACAGAACAGAACAGAATAGAATAGAATAGAATTCTTTATTGGCCAAGTGTGATTGGACACACAAGGAATTTGTCTTTGGTGCAAATGCTCTCAGTGTGCATAAAAGAAAAGATACACTTGTCGAGAGTCAAGAATCATCAGGTACAACACTTAATAATAGTCATAGGGTACAATAGAATAGAATAGAAGGATATAGGAATGGAATTTAAATAGAATGGGATGGGATGGGATGGAACAGGATACAGAATAAAATTTAGAATAGAAATTAGAATAGAATAGAACAGAACAGAACAGAACAGAACAGAACAGAATAGAATAGAATAGAATAGAATAGAATAGAATAGAATAGAATAGAATAGAATAGAATTCTTTATTGGCCAAGTGTGATTGGACACACAAGGAATTTGTCTTTGGTGCAAATGCTCTCAGTGTACATAAAAGAAAAGATACACTTGTCGAGAGTCAAGAATCATCAGGCACAACACTTAATAATAGTCATAGAGTGCAATAAGCAATCAAATCACTCTAGGAAACAGTCCATATAAATCGTAAGGATACAAGCAACAAGGTTACAGTCATACAGTCACAAGTGGAAGGGGATGGGTGACAAGGAACGATGAGAAGATTAATAGTGATAGTAGTGCAGACTTTGTCAATAGTTGGACCGTGTGGAGGGAATTATTTGTTTAGCAGAGGGATGGCATTCCGGGGGAACAAACTGTCCTTTTGTCTAGTTGCTCTGGTGTGCAGTGCTCTATTTTGAGGGTAGGAGTTGAAACAGTTTATGTCCAGGATGTGAGGGGTCTTATATGATCTTGTACATCACATATGTCACTTCATCATACTTGCCGTGTTTTATCTTTAATTGCTAGCTTGATTATTTAAAAATTGATTGTTGCTGTGAGCTACTCAGAAGGTTGGAAATGGTGGCCTCATGACCCCTGGGGTGCTGTAACTCTCCTAAATACACGCCGTTTGTCAAACCCCCAAATTCTGATCATGTGACTGTGGGCATGCTGCTGTGGTTGTGAGGACTGTTGTAAGTCGCTTTCTGCAGTGTTGTTGCAACCTTGAACCGTCAGTAATCGAATTCTTGCACGTCAAGAAGCACCTCTTATTGTTTTATGCAATCAAATCTCAGTTGGAATCCATTTGCTATCTACCGTCCCAGATTCTTTACACGAGCCTGTGGTTGCTCCAGTTCTTTGATTACAGTAACATCTCCTTTTTTAACCTGGGAAAAATGAACATGTTCACTTCTTCCCCCCATCCTTTTTTTTTTTGTGATCACCTAAGTGTTGCCCAGGGTAGGCAACACGGTCGAAGTGATAGCCTCCTCTCACTCCAACAGAACATCACACTCATCTGCTTAAAATATTCATGAGCTGGGCTTCTGTATCTAGAAAACAGTATTTAATGGGGCTTACGGTAGCATACAGCAACTTGAAAATTTGGCAGCTATAATAACTTAAAAAAAAACATTAAAATCTATGGAAGCAGAGCCTAATTTTTTGGCCCAGCTATGCCCCGAGTTTTCTTTTCATTCTTCTTTTTTTTTTAAAAAGCAAAGTTACAATTTTCCTAAGCCACCGCTATAAACTGTATTAAAAAGTAGCTGTATGGTTTTGCTGCTATGGAACCTCTAGTTGTCATTCATCTTGACTTAATGGCATGTTATGTTTACTGCTGAATCATTGCAACCTGAAACAAATAGGCATGATGATGTGGTAAATTATGACATATTCCAGCTTTTATTTCCCCATCTGTCAATTTGTACATGTAGGCGGTATCCAGCTGTCAGTCAAAGTTGAGCAGAGAGGGTAATGATATTTACCACCGATTCGGATTTAAGATTGATTTCTATCACATATTCATGTAAGCAGATTAGTTCTGAACACACTAACAGAGCAAGCACCCTGTTATTAGTGCAAGGAAATCAGTGCCTTCCTTCACTTTCTTTTCTTGCAATGAAACTAGGTCCCAAACTCCAAATCCTTCTGGTGGCAGAAGAAAATAGCTGCATTGAAAACAAACCAAGTTCATTCCTCAGTTGGTCTCAAATATGTCTCCATAAGACGTACTTCAAACCTGAGAAGTTTAAAGCACCTTTGCTAATACCAGACCAAGGAAAAGCTAGGGAAATTTTTTTTTGACACCAACTAAGATAACTTCAATAATCATCTGGCACGTTTCGTCCTGCGGCTATTGAAAAGGGTGGCCTTCTGGATGCAGTGTAACGTGGGAAACCTGTTTCTGAAAGCAGCAACTTTTCAAGAGTTGCCCACAAAAAAATGCCCGACACAATTTTCACGAGCGGAATAGAAGGGGAAGCGGCGCCAGTGGCTGGGTGCCAGGAGGGTGAAAATGGTCAGGAAGTTAAGATGCTGAGAGCAGTTTTTGCAACCTTTGGAGGGCTGCACCGCCTGTGATGTTAACAAGGCCACCCAGCAGAGCTGTCAGTTTTCATCATATTAACTTGGACAGATTTCTCCTCCCCATTGCTTATCTCCGCTTTGATCCTGGCTTCCAGGATTGCCTCGGAATGAAAAAGCAGGCCCGAGAAGTCATAGTTTACAATCTCGTGGAACCAGCCCGAGACGATAATTACTCTTCCTACTCAAAGCAGGGCTTGCTTTTAGTTGTCGGGGGTGGAGGGGTGGGATAAAGATCAAATCCTATGAACCCTAGAGCTTGAGGTGCCTGCTCACAGGATTTGGGCTGCTGCCGGCGTTTGAGCTTCCAGAAGGATTCGAACAAAAGACATCTGCACACACAAACATGTAACTTGGGTGCCTGTAGCATCTTATGGACTGTCGAAGACGGGATGAGTGTAACAAAGGCAGGTGGTTGCAGGCCTTTGAGTAGGAAGCATCCTTCAAACCTTTGGCTAGTTGCCCTGTCCAGGTTGTACGGAGATATCTAGTGACACCCATGCCGAGCCCTGTAAGTTGCTACTCCTTTAGGGACAGGCTTATTTGATGCCGTGTAAAATTGGCTCACTGGTTTCCGCATTAAATTTCCCCAAGGGCTTTGGAGTGAGGCTGTTTGGGATCCCTCGGTTGCCCTTCTAAGCTGGCTGGCACAAACAGAAGGTGTTTGTTAGGGGCAGGCTGGGTGGCATGTGGCCAATTTCTCCTCCCCACCCGTCTGCCAATCGAGCATCATTGCAGATCGCTTGTCTCTAATCCCAGGTGAGGGCTATTCATTTTTAATCAGCCCATAGAATCGACAATCCCGATAACGCCGGTGAATCGGAGGAGGCGTAATTCCAGTCTGGGTTGAAACCAATTAAAAATAAATATTTCCTTTAATGTAATTGATTTTAACGTCGGCTTCCCAGAAATGAAACCGTTTTTAACCATGCTTTCATTTTAAGACCATTGATGGTGTTGATTCTTACCTGAGACCATGTGTGTGTGTGTGTGTGTGTGTGTATGTGTGTGTGTACTCATATAAGGGCTGTGTAGGTTTAGGGCTTTGAATGCAGAAAAGTGCTTAGGAACATGCTGGTGCATTATCAATGGCAATAGCCATAGCACTTAGATATATACAGCTTCACAATGCTTCACAGCCCTCTCTAAGCACTTTACGGAGTCAGCCTCTTGCCCCCAACCATTCTGGGTCTTCATTTTACCCACCTTGGAAGGAGGGAAGGCTGAGTCAATCTTGAGCCGGTCAGGATCAGACACTTGGCAGTGGGCAGAGATAGCCTGCAATACTACATTCCAACCACTGCGCCGCCATGGCTCTTAGCATTAACTTAGCAACTGAAGCTTCTTTCCCTATCTTAATGACTTGTTTTCTCCTAGGATGGGGTGGGGTAGTTTGTTTGAAGAAGTTGAAGAAGCTGTGGTTATGTCTCCTAGGAGACTTTCTTGCCTTTTGCATCAGAAGCAAAAATGGATTATTTATTTTATGTATTATC
Source organism: Pseudonaja textilis (assembly GCF_049901715.1). Classification (NCBI taxonomy): domain Eukaryota; kingdom Metazoa; phylum Chordata; class Lepidosauria; order Squamata; family Elapidae; genus Pseudonaja; species Pseudonaja textilis. The sequence goes on from NC_142003.1 coordinate 2,882,142, forward strand.
TACGTCAGGGGTCTTCAAACTTGACCGCTTTAAGACTTGTGGACTTCAACTCCCAGAATTCCTCCTCCTCCTCCAGTCATGTTAGCTCAGGAATTCTGGGAGTTGAAATCCACAAGTCTTAAACTTGCCAAGTTGGAAGACCCTTATGATAGATGATAAATAGATAATACATAGATAGGTATATAGGTACAAAGAGAGAGAGAAAGAGAGAGAGAGAGAGAGAGAGAGAGAGAGAGATGATAGATTGATAGGTGATAGGTGATAGGTGATAGATCAGGGGTCTTCAAACTTGACCGCTTTAAGACTTGTGGACTTCAACTCCCAGAATTCCTCCTCCTCCAGTCATGTTAGCTCAGGAATTCTGGGAGTTGAAGTCCACAAGTCTTAAACTTGCCAAGTTGGAAGACCCTTGATCTACCCATTCAAGGCGGCATCCCCGAAAACAACAACCCTCCAAGCCAGGACTGCCCCACTGCAGGGAGGCTGGATCTAAAGTTTAGTGCAGGAGTGTTCAACCTTGCCAACTTTAAGATCTGTGGACTTCAACTCCCAGAATTCCCCAGCCAGCACAGGTCTTAACGTTGCCAAGGTAGGACGCCCTCCTGTTTTAGTGTCTTCGTTCCCAGTCCAACACTTCTCCAACTAGATCATATCAGTGTAATTTCTTTTCTAAATACAAGGAATTGTCTATTTGTCGAATGTGCATTCCGTTCATAAGGCTTAAACATGCTGCAGAACATGAATGAATCCTGCTTTCTGGTCAGTTTGGTCAATTCCTTGGACAAGCCATCCTGCTACAGAGACATAATAGCTATTTTAGCGCAATTGTAGCGGGACCCAAAATACTCTGTCATTTTTAAACCTGACTGCTCCTTTCCATTTTATTAATGCAAAAGGTACTTCATTCTCGGGTATAGTAAAGCAATAATATAGTCTAAAGGTTGCTAAGGAAGTCTTTGAAGCTAATTCTTCTTCCAATTGGCTGAAGATAGCCATGACTCACTTCTACAATTCCCTAGCATTGCTACGTTGCCAGGATACTGGAAATAAGTTATATGAGCAATACTGGAATCACACATTAAATAATTGTTTCCATTGTTCTGTTTAAAAAAAAAAGTCCAGGAAGCCAAAACAATGATGAAATCCCATTACATTTCCAGAATGGATGTGCAGGCAGAGTCCTGAATTTGTAGGTTGTTTCCTGTTTTAAAGGATATGACTAGTTCAGCCTTTAACTATTTGTTTTCTGAGTGGAAATAAAAAGCACCCACTTAAAAAAAAAATGCTGAGTTGGTTACCCCAATAAAATTTTGTTAGGCTCAGGCATTTCTGCAAGATATGGTTAAAAAAAAGAATGATATATCTATGGTATGATTGAAGTTCGGTCTGTCTCTAATGTTGTGACTCCCGTCTGAAATGAATTCCAAGAAACACAAGCACACAATACTTGAACACTATTCTCTGTACTTCAGTCAAAATATCAAATCTTCAAGTTCATTTATCACCAAGTCCTTCCAAAGAAAGTTTCTCCCGCAATTCCACATTGCCTGGGTGAGTAAACTGTCAGAATTCACCAACTAAAAAAACAAAACAAAACAAATTATGGAAGATAATTTCTTGCCTCCTGGGTTGTAAAATCATCCCCCCCCCGTCCCCTCAAAATAACCAGTTGCAAGCTATGGCATCTCTTAGCAATCATCATACTTAACAGTTGGCATTTAAGTGTCCATCTGAGCCTTGTCTGTTAAAAATGTTGATGTCTTGGCAGTGTCATAGCAACACTGAACGGACTGGGTATTTACACACCTGGTGTTAATTATACCTTTTTTTCACATTTGCAGCATCAAAAATACTGACTTCCCGTTGGAACAAAGTGGCGTTTTTTTGCCTCTGAAATCAGAGCCCCCGACTGTACACCTTGCCTTCAGTCTTCCCTGCAGTTACTGGATTTCTGCCATCCAAATTTTGCAGGGTAGCCAAGTTGCAAGGTGTGCGTGTGTGTGTGTGTGTGGTTTTTTTTAAACCACCGCTGATGCTTTGGCACAAGTGCTTGGCCCATGCAAATTGCAGCGTGTAGTTTTCAGGCAGAAGCAGCAGAGTCCACGTTAGAGGTGGCACCTCTCTTGTTCCATAGCTCCAGGTACACCCTAGGCAGTCCTCCCTCTCAAAACCAGACCATTGCAATGTGCTGGATTGTTTATTTGACTCCCGCAGCAAAAATCAGTGTTTATACAGCTGCTACAGAGATTGGGCTGTGTTCCCCCCGCCCCTTCTTTCTTTTTCCTGAAACAGCCAGGACAAGTAGATACTCCTTTGTATCTAGATGGAATTCAGTTCAAGTGTTAGGCTGTGATAATATGATACGTTTAACCCATAGATAACTTAAATGTGGTTTAGGCAGCCAGCTCCGATTTCTAGGTTTACAGAACATTGTATTGTAGATATGGGGTGAGGCCACACATCAGCATAAATATATGGCTGTCAAGTTTATGGTACAGGGCATCTGGTGAATGCAGCCTTCCAGTTGAGAGATCAAAGGAGAAAGATCTGGAGATGATTTTGCTATCTCTGCTATGCGCCAAATGCAGTTAAAGAGAACCAGGGGTACAGCCAGTCCAATAAAATAACAGTACAACTCCCATCCCCCCTCCCCCCAAAACTGATAGCGTTGAAAGACATGGCATAGGGCGGCAATATTCAGAATTAAAGAGCTTCTGGACTGTGTCCCTTTTGTTAGCCTCTCCTTTTTTGAATAATCTCGCTTAAAAAAAAAAAAAAGCCTCACCATTGCCAAGAATTATGAGTGCCTCTATGAGCCATATGTATATCAGGAAGCCAGAAGCAATTTAGCACAACCACATTTGGCTGGTGAGTAGATAAATTCACCCAATTTGTCTTCTGAGAATGATTTGCAGCAGCTAAGTGTGCAAAGCTGTCACTCAAATAAAACAGAAAATATTCTTTTTTTTTTTTCCAGAGGTTACTTACTGCAGCTGGGGGAACAATCCCTAAGCTGACTAGTTTACACTGCACAAAACGATCTCTTTTGTTGAAGTCCAGTAGAGGGAGTCTGGATCCAGTGAGGAAACAGGCGGCAGCTTGCAACTCCCTTGTAGACTCATAAAAATCTATAATCCTGCATAGCAACAAGTCCCCAATAACTCACTCAACTATGCACCTAAGGACCACCCCGTTCTCCTATAAATTACTATAAAGATGACTGCAAATAATCTTTGTGGCTTGCATGCAACTCTATATCTATATCTATATCCCCATGGATTAAATGTAAAGAGACAGCATGTAATGAAACTTTAGGTGGGTAGTTTATGTTCATTGCATTTTCCTAATTATTCTCGCAGTGCCTTCAGAATATTGATTTCATATTGTTACCTTGGATTAAAACATAATAAGTCGCTAAATATTTCAGACAAATCAAATGTATGAGTATAGCAGCTAAGACCCTTTAATCTACAAACCTGCAGCTCTTTCAGAAATTAGATTAGTTTTAATGCCGAATCTCTCTATTTGTCAATGCTGTTTTTAATTTAAGTAAGTTAAGGCTATATAACTGATTTAAGACTCTCTCTTTGCATTTTCATACAGTTTAGAGTGATTTTTGTTAATAAAAGCAACAAAGTGAACGGTGCCTCTTCTAAGTAAATGGGCATTTTAATTATTGTGTAATTAGTGTAAATTCATAATGTGTACACGATTTTATTATTCGGGTGATATATTGTTGTGCGTACCTAAGTAGCATTAGAATTAGACATTTCTGACAGAGTGAATTCTGCCATTTTGCTGCATTTCATGACTGTTAATAACTTTAGCAAAACATTATAAGAAAGGGTTAAAGGTTTGGTGTTAAAAAAAGAGCAGTATCTACGAGGTCAGGCCTTAGTAGCTGTCATTTCAGTTTAAGCTGAAAAACATTTTAATTACAACAGTAAAAAAGGGGCTTCAGTATCTGAATTAGTATTGATTGTATTGGATGGCATTTATAATCATCGCTGCAGACAAATAAGCTGTCTGGCATTCAGATTTTTTTCACGGTCTATTTGATTCCTGAAGAATTATCATATGCAGGTACATCTTTAATGAAGACTTTTCAATTTGAAGGATTCCCCAGAATCACCCAGACTTCAAATGATCTTCACAGCTTCATGTTGAAGTTATGGTGCTTATGTGTACCCCAGTGGTGGAATTCAATTTTTTTTGCTACTGGTTCTGTGGGTGTGGCTTGGTGGGCGTGGCAAGGGAAGGATACTGTAAAACTCCAGTCAGAAGTAGTAATTGCTGGTTCTCTGAACTACTCAAAATTTCCACTACTGGTTCTCCAGAACTGGTCGGAACCTGCTGAATGCCACCTCTGGTGTAGAGATCATCTCGTAGAACTCTGTGTGTGGTTATTAAGAGTCAACAACAACTTGATGGCGCATAATTAATTGTGGACAGCATTTCTGGGGGCAATACACTTTATTCTTGTCAATATGAAGAGTTTTCAGAATATTTCTTGTTCCATATCACAGAGAAGTGCAGAACTGAAGCAAACTGGGAAGCTTCATATCAGTCATGAGCTACGATTTTGCGTCAAAGCCCCAATGAAGATAAAAACCCTTTGCTTTTCACTAACACTTGAGTAGAATTTTGGACTAAAAGCAGTTCAGTTCCGTTGATAGGATCCTTCCATTTCCTGATCAATGTACCTGTTAAAAAAAAATCAACTAATAATCAGAACAAACAGAAGGAAATGTGCTTTCACAAGTAACCATTCAAAAGGCCATCTGCCTAAAACAGAGGTGTCCAACCTTGGCAACTTTAAGACCCATGGACATCAACTCCCAGAATTTTCCAGCTAGCATGTGGCTGAAGTTGAAGTCCATAAGTTGAAGTTGCTGAAGTCCACAACCTGCTGAGGTTGGACACCCCATTCTAAAAGCCAAAACAAGTGTATAGAAAATGTTGTAAGGTTGGCAGAAGTGCCTTTTTAATGCTCAATGGCAAAGATTAAGCATCCCAAAGATCCTTCTGCCTATACCAGACATATGGTTCTAGACTCAGAAGAAGAGATCCAGATTTTACTTGGCCACAGGAGTAACTGACAAACAGTATGTGGATTATATTTCTTAAAAAACACACACCTGTAACTGGTATGTTTACGTTGCTTGTGATGAACCATTAGAGAACTGTGGAAGAGATGTTGGTGATCTTGTCAAGAAAATCCTGTTCTCCAGGCATTGGTTACAAGGGTGATATGAGGGTGATATACGTATTTAGTTTGGCTCTGGAGCCCAAAGCAAACTCTGTTTCACTAACTTATCTTGTTATGAATTGTGCCTAACAGAAAACAAGTGTCTTTTTAGCATGCGTGGAAATTGTGTGCTGTCCACCTCCAGACTGGGTGCTGTGCAATAAATAGGCTCTTCCAAACAGTTGGGCAAATGTTTTCTTCAGCTTGTCCCTTCACCACCAAAAACAGCAGCTGAGCAGATGTGAAGGCATGGAAAACAATAATTTCTGCTGTCTCATCGTCTAAAATAAGTTTGAGACTGCCTTTAATGGTACGGTTATAAACAGTTCCCAATTTGGAGCGATCTCTCCAAAGAATGCAGTCCATGGTACAATGTTTAATATTTTAAGAAACATTCGTCATGTCGATAAGAGGTCAAAAATAACAACAGGGCCCTTGCCTCTGGACAAGCAGTGGTAGTTTCCCACTGATCTTAGCACACCTTTAACCCATTGCTATGTCCGAAAAAGCATTTTTGTAGGGGAAAAACAAACAAACAATAATTCATGGTGATACCATTTAGCGGTTGCTAGTGACAGGATTATTTGGCTCGTAAATCCCTTGTAAAGATGAAAAAAAGTGTTGGCTGTTCACAGCAAGAATTGCAGGAAATCATTAAAGTAATTACTGTTTAGTTGGGGCAGCCTGTCTGAATATTCTTTGTTAAATGTTACAATCATAGGTTGGTTTTCAAGTGGACATCTTGTATGTGGGGTTGGATGTGTTGGAAGTGATGTGCTTTGGTGTACAATTATGTTTACTTATTTTCAGGCTGGAAAGTTCTACAGTGGGTGTCACACAAAGTGGACTTTCCTGCAAGAACTCATCTGTATGATGGAAGAAATAAGTTGTTTTATTTATTTCTATTCACTCCCTTCCTGTCCCTCTCCCACCCATATGGATGCATACATTGCATATTAACTGTTTTAGTATGGCAGTTTTATTACTGTTTTTAACTTGATTGTAAAGATGCACTGAAATATTTTATGGGACACATAGGATGGTTGATTGCACCATAAAATAGTTGTTTTATTTGTCTTGTTGGAGAAGTACTCCTAAAAGACTAGGGATTTAAATGTTTTTGAGCAAGATTTAAGTTGTTGTGTATTTAAGCTAATTAAATAAATATCATGCAAAAATATGGAAATTAGAAAAGCACCTTGCTGTCAAGACATTCTGAATTTTATCTCCAGGCTGTTAAACCATCATTAGTAACCAAGTTGGGAGCTATTTCGCTATAGTTTTTTTTTTTGCACTATTTGTATTAGAAGCAACATTATCTTTCAGAGAATAGCCTGCCCACAGATACAGCTCTTACGAATGCCATTTATAATTAAAACACGTTCAAATACATTTCACAGTTTATTGATAGTGAAAATGAGCATCTTCCCTTCACCTGTTCCAGCCGAGAATTAGGAGGCACCTTGGACCAGATTAGAATGGCATGAAATGAAAACACCCCAGCCGAGCTTCTGGCAAGTGGGCAGTTTGTTTTTATTATTTTCTAAAGTCCCTCCTGGGTAGGCGATTTGAAAGCTGTACAATTTTAAAGCAATTAAATAAAACGAGGCTCGTTGGCCCAGAAAAACAGACACACGAAGAAACAACGCAATAAGTATTGTAACTGTCAGAGCTTTGAACGGTTCTTCTGGAAGATGGCGTGGATGCCCCATAACAGACCCAGAAGGCTGGTTTAGTCACCGGACCAGAGGTGGTCTTTAAATGGTTCTGACCAGTTCTGGAGAAGCGGTAGTGGAAATTTTGAGTAGTTCGGAGAACCAGCCAATCCCACCTCTGACTGGCACTGCCAACCTCATCTCTTCTCTGCCTCCCATCGAGTCTCAGCTGATCGGGTTGGTCTTCTTTTGTTGCCCTGCAGAGGAGAACGGAGCTGGAAAGCAGGTTAGTGGGGTGGGGAGGGAAGGGGGATTTTGTAGGGATTCCCCTGCCGCACCCAACAAGCCATGCCCACAGAACCGGTAGTAAAAAAAATTTGAATCCCACTACTGCACTGGACATCTTTCCATGCCAATGGTGGACCGTATTATTCCTACAAAAATGTGTGGCATTCTCCTGGGATCCTTTTACATAGAGGATAAATACATAAAACACCTTTTTACGCTTTTCTTTTGGGCATCTCCCAGGCTTTGAGTTTCTGATAAAGATGTCTGGTCACTCAGCAGTTGCCTAACCTCCCATGAAATGTATGTTCCTATGAAGAAGATGTTCAGATGAATTTTTGTTTTGCTTTGTGATATATCGCTCGTAAAAATGAAGGAGCAAACAAGCTGTTAACCACGTTGTAGCACGCTTTCCAACATTAGACTCTTGGTAGAGTCTTCTCTCTTTTATATTGATATTCAGCCAGTGTCTACTGACATGAATATGCACCAACTGGCAAAATGTATTGTATTTGTAATCTTCTCTTCTGCAGGGACCAGTTCTGGCTGACTTGCGAGCTCTTCTTTGTCCCCAGATTGGAATGCAAGCGCATTTCTCTTATTAGGTTTAACCAGCATGTAATTTTATATTTGTGTTGATGCTAATTTTAGGAAATAGCTACTTTCACACATGAGGCTATGGCCTAAGAATAAATAATTTAGTCTGTCTGACCATTTCGCGAAGTATTTGTTTCATCCGTTTTAAGACCATCTCCATTGCAGAAGGGGAAATCTGCATGATGACAGGATTAAAAAGAATGATACAATAGTAAAAACGAATAGCGGCATCTCTCAGTATATTGGGGGAAGACGAAAACAAGGCCAGTATCAGCAATAAAATAAGGACCTATTGAATCCATAAGGACCTATTGCATGAAATGTCTTCTGACAGACATTTCATTACCCCAACAGGTAACATTATCAGTGCTAGAAGGGAGTGGAATTTTTGTGGTCCGTTGGCAGCCTGCAAATACGGCAGCATAGTGAGACAGTGTGGAGGAACAAGGGACAGTCTGGGGAGGACTCGGAAAAGGGTCCTGCTTCTGATACAGAGATGAGGCCAGGACCATCTGGGAGTTATGTGCTGACTCTGGAGCCTCCAGAATCTGACAGCAGCAAGGCAGAGGAACAGCGGGTGCATGTGCACAGAGCTGCCAGAAGGCAGGAACAGTTAAGACAAAAGGGGTAACTTGGGAGTAAGGCTTGAAGGTGATTGGCCCTCCCATAAGACATAAAGGAGAGGCAGAGGGACAGGAACCTTTGCAGGAAGCAACTTTGTTCTTACTGGTCGGTTTGAAACCTGAAGCTCGGTGTTGAATTTGTGTTCCGTTTTGGCCTTGTATAACTAATTGGACATTTAGTCGTTGGCAGCATTTCAAGGAAGATAAAGGTGCGTGCTTATCAGACTTACCCCGAAGGACTTTGGCAGACTTCCATGGGACCATTTACAAACTGTTTCAGACTCATTACAGGCTGTGAATGAGTAAAATTCATGGCTGTTGAAATAAAGAAAAATGGGTTTGGGGACTAACGTGTGTTTGTTAGTGTTTCCATAAGCCTTAGTCAGAACAGGAATTTGGGAGTGGAGGAGGAGGAGGAGGAGGAGGAGGAGGAGGAGGAGGAGGAGGAGGAGGAGGAGGAAGAAGAAGAAGAAGAAGAAGAAGAAGAAGAAGAAGAAGAGGAGGAGGAGGAGGAGGAGGAGGAGGAGGAGGAGGAGGATCAACCACTTCTGAAATCTCGCCAAGACAATTATAGCTACTCATCCAGGCAGTCACTGGGAGTCAAGTTGGATTGGAGGAGTTAGAGGAGGAGGAGGAGTTGGAGGAGGAGGAGAACTGTGGGGTCCTTGGTACTCTCTGAGCTTGGTTGTTTTCTTGAAGGAATTTCATTATCCAACCAGGTAACATCATCAGTGCTAGATGGGAGAGGGATTTATCTCATTTTATATACTATAGTGACTTGCCCTGTTAATGTCTGTGTTGGCAGTTCCTTGATTCGGATATTGTTTACTTCTTGATGGTTGGTCTAGTATTAATCTTGGTATTAATCTCTGCTCATCTGCGTGTTGAAGGCTGACCAGGAAGTTTCCAGTCTTGGCTCTGAAATCATAATTCTCTCTCGCTAACCTTCAAAGAGACAACCAGCCCCGAGGTCTAGGTGATAACTTCCTAAATCATGATTGCAAAAGAATTAACTGGCAAATGGAACCTTTGCGGGGAGAGAGAAAAAAGAATCTCAGAGTTAGGTATTATTTTGCGTCAATTTGAATCCATCAAGAGTCATTTCTTACAAAATGTGAAGTGCCGGTGAAGGCAAAGCAAGCTTAAACACAGATATTTATGCAGGAGCAATCAAAACTGAATCTGCACTTGGACATTATAAATTCAGATAAACGAATCTCTCCAGTTATATCCTGCTTGTAGTATATTTTAATTTTCCACCATGTATTTCATGGTATTTAGAATTTTCTTGCTATTTTCTAAAAGTATGCAGTATTGATCTTAGTTGGTTTACATTAATCACAGTGACAGAATGCAGATTAGATGTGCATCAGGTTGCATTAAACTGATTCGAAAATACCAGGAAGAAGCTATTAGGGACAAGATAGTAATTGGACAAACTGATTGAAGATGGGATCACACAGAAGATAGGATCTATCTATGATTCCTTCCCCTCCCCAGTAATTCTGGAAATTGAAACATTATCACCAGTGGGTAGACCCCCTTCATTGGTCAACCTGTTCTTAGAAGTACAGAGGAGAGGTTTGCTTTGTTATTATTTTTTTGGATTCTTCTTAAAAAGGAATGAAACTCTCTAAGCAAAAATCATATTGTTATTGACATCTGAACAGATTAAGATGGAAGAGGTTTTAAACCTATCGTTTAGTGAAATGCATCTTGTAGGTAACTTAAAAATAACTGCTTTCTTCCCAAATTGTCACCACAACACACCTTCCCCACAGCTTTCTCTCCAGCAAATGGTAGAAATTAGCGTAGCCTTAAAAGCTGAATGGCTGCAAAGCACATTTGATGACCCCGCCAAACCCCACCAATAACAAAAACCATTACAACCTAGAACTGTCTGAATCATTTGTGCAACCAGAAATTTACACGGGACAAGTGGGAAGGCCCTAAAGAACAAGCAGTGAAATAAGCTGGTTCTTGATCGCATTTAAACATATTTTATTTTATTTTATACCCTGTAATCCCATGGGTTGGCAGGACAAGTGTTTTTCTTTTAAATCTCCACTTCCTGGACTTCCGACTTCCAAGATCAGGGATTTAGAAAAATTGAGAGGAGCAGAAAGTAATCCAGTTGTCCACGCATCATCTGTCCTAGCGAAGCTATCCAGTAGGAGTTTTCCTTAAACAATGCAGAGATATTCCACAGTTAATTCTTAAAATATATGCCTCGCCTTTGACAGTTTTCAATTCCATTCCCTTGAAGTACCTTGTTTCCCCAAAGGTCTTTTGCAAATCCCAGTGTGACAGGAAATAAAAATATATTGATGGTAGCGTTTTTTTAGCCTTTCTGTGTAGAGAGACAGAAGGGAAGCTTTTAACGCTAGCGCAAATGCTGCAATGCATGATACTTGAATAACATCACAGGATAGAGGGAAAAAAAGGGGAGTGGGTTGGTAATAAAATGATACAGAAATCCTTTAGAAGAGAGGGCCGTGTTACACCTACAGGTGAAAGTTAAGGGGGCCAATGGAATTTGCAAGTGTTGCAAGCTCTTGGCTCTTGGTTGGTTGGGAATGATGCACTTTCGTTTTATTTATTTATCTATTAAATTTATGTGCTGCCCGCTCTCCCTGAGAAGGCAATTCTGGGCAGCTTTATGGAGGAGAAAGAGCAGCCGTGACGTGAGTGTGCTTGCAAAGGTCCTTTTCGTGCCCCTTTTAAACATCTCCGTGCAAACCTCTTTAGCTGTTTAAAAACCTGTTTTGGAAATAAGATCATTGGCAGTTTCTCATTCGTTTTTCCTTGCATTTCTTTGCCTGTCCCTCCACCCCTTTGTTCCTGTCATGTTTCGCCTGAATAAACTGCGATTCGAAATCATATTTGGTTGGAATGGAATTACAAAACACATTTTCATTTTCTTGATAGCTTACAAATAAGATATGTCAGTCGGAATCTCCAACCAAGACTAGTCTTTGGGTAGAAATATATCCCCACACCTGTTTGAAAGGAATAGCTGTGTATCTGAAAGAAAAACTTCTTAGCTGATACAGACAGCTGCTCGCCTAAATCACTGGTTGGGTTCCTGCTGTCGGTTAAGTTGTGATTTATGATGACATCTAGGTTCACACAACCTGATAAACCCCAATCAAACCACGGTATAACATACAGTGGGTGAACCCTGCTTTTGATATGATGTTTCTCTTGTGGGCTGAAGATAAATTGTTTGTAATTACACAATAATAGAGTGTATCTTGGTGCAAGCCAGAGGCCTTCTGAACATCTCTTTCTTTCTTGGTCTACATGACGGTAGATCACCAGATCCACCATGTAGGTTGCTATCTCCTAATTCATCCTCCAACAATGAGGTTTGGTCCAACTTTTTTCCATCTCAAATAATAATTGAAGTATGAAACTACAAGAGGGGTTCCTCCCCTCAGAATAATGCTCACCCCAACCCCAGTCTATATGCTATCTTAATTTTTCCTCAATGTGTTTTCAATGGGATTTATTAAAATCAAGAACAGCTACCAATTAAAATTTAATTTATTAAAAAGCATGCCCTCAAGCATCTGATATTGCACTGTTTTACAACTAGGATTGGAGATTTGATGGTGTCTCTTTATTATCAGACCTAGATAGTCTAACCTACATTTTCCATATGAGTCAGGACTTTTCTCTTGGCTTATATCACTGAATGATTTACCACCGAAACATCCCAATTTGCCTTTCATTCTAATAGGAAGTCAGACTGATAAAGCCTCTGTGTTCATTAACTTCCCGTTGTAATGAAGCATCTGATATTACGTGGGTGATTGTCATTCATAGTAACGTTTGGCTTTTTATCCAACTGTGCATGAATAGTACAATTAAACATTTGGTATATCCCTCATTTAGAAAAAAATGGTCTTTTAGGGACCACTGATTGAACAAATTTCTAATTTTCCATTCAAAAGGTTTGGCTGGCAAGCGAGTTCTTTTATTTGTCCTTCATGGAAAATAAAAAAAAGGGCTAATGTTAATTTGCTTGCCCCCCCCACCCCCCAATAGTAGATGCAATTACTCCCAAGTATGTAAAATGAACAAATGCAGTATAATGGGGGAACAAGAGCGTTTGCGTTAAATGGATATAAAAAGTAAGCTTTGCAGAGTGAGTAATTTTAATTTGCTCTGCCATAGCAGGAATGCACAGGGGCTGGATGTTTGTTTTTGGAAATTTAATTGCCATCTGACAACATATTTCTCTCAACCAGGTTTCCTACTGCTGGTATTTTTATTTTTTTCTGATTCAACTTATATATCCCACCTTTCCACTCAAAGCAGCTTAAAATGTTTTTTTTTTTAAATCCCAAAAGTTCAAAGAACACAAAGATTAGAAAATGTTTTTAAAAAGATTCTGTTCAGCCTTTGAAGGACAGCAAAACAGACCTAGCAGTTCCCTTCAGCCTAGATAAGTGAGCTTCCAACTTCAGTGGGACCTTCAAAGGTCTTCTTTGCAAGCTCTAATAGGTTTATAATGGGATTATAAGTCCTCTCTCCTCTCTTAGTTGTGAAAGATCAGGTCTACATGTGAATGTCCAGTTCAGCTGATTTATTGATTGATTGCTTAAATAATTACTTAAATTTATTGCTCTATAACAGGAATCTTCTCAACTGATGATGAGCACTTGCTAGGAGTTGGATAAAGGGTCCGTGGAATTCAAGGGGTGTGTGTGGACTTCGTCCACTTGTGGCTACATAGGGATTCTAGACTGCTCTCTCTTTTAACTCTGCCTCCAAGTTCTGCCCCTCCTTCTCCTAAAGATCTTGGGCTCCCGAGGATTTCAAAGTTCATAATGCCAAGACATCACTTTAATCGGGGACATTCACTCATTACAGGCCCCAAGGGAGCTTTCCCAAAAGGCAACTGGACTTCCTTGGGTTATTTTTTTCCTTGAAAACCAAGAAGTGAAACATTTTCAAGGGAAAAAAAAATCAAGAAAGTCCAGTTGCCTTTTGGAAAAGCACCTTTGGGACATCATGACCTGAATGACGGAGAATCTTCATAGACACTCCTTGAAGGCATCTGTGGGGTGGAATATAGTCTGGATTCCCAGGAGGAAGCGGCTACAATCCAGAGGTCAGAGCTTCAAAAGCAGAAAGATGGTTAAAGAGGTCCTCCCCCGCCCCCCAGCGATTCCTGGAGTATACCCATAGTTATGCAAATAGTTGCTTTAAGAAAGCTGTATCACTGGACTGTTAGTACCATCAAGGGATTTTGTGGACACCTGTTATAAAATATGAATTTTAAGCAGTTTAATGCTTGTCAAGATTACATTCTTAAGAAAGTCTCCTTAACGCAAAACTATATATTACCAATGAATGGGTTCTGTTCATTCTCTCGTAGATCTATAGCTTGCTGATCTGGTGCCAACCCAGATGGTATTTAACAGATAAGCTATGTGATTTTTTTTTTGAAAAAAATAAATGTTATACTAATAAGCTGGGAAACAGAAGCACAGTGCATCCTTCTCAATGCATCAGATCCGGCACAAGTGAAATTCCTTGCACCAGATGGAACTGAATCGATAAAAGTCTTAAAGTAATTATATAGGACGTGCAAACAGCCGACAAGTTTAAGTGAAATGCTTAAGGTTTGTGTAATGAATATTCATTTAAGCTTATAGTTTAGTGAGAACAGTCTTAACAAGTGCTTAATTGTGAAGCTCCCAGGGGCTTTTTAATCCTATCGTGATATTCTCCCTTCCTTGCTTGTCTTTCTTCTCAGCTGGTAATCAGGGAAGGAAGGGCTTCTCAAGATCTCTGGAAGGTACTTCTCCCCCTCTCTTCTATTCAATCATGTCTGATTCCTGCAGTTTTCCTGACAAAGCTTTTCAGGAGGGATTTGTCATTGACTCTTTCTTAGGGCTGAGAGAGAGTGACTGGCTCAAGGCCACCCAGCCAGCTTTCATGCCCAAGGCTGGACTTGAACGCAGGGTCTCTGTTTTCTAGCCTGATGAAACTGTCTCTCTTACTGCTCTCATTAATAAGGCACTTACAGTCGTGCAAAAGCTACATTTTGTAGATTTCCTACCACCAATTTGTTGAAATTGCTTTAGTTCACACCCAGCCATTTTTGCCTTTCTTGTATTATGTTCTGGCAACAGGGAAGAGGGACAAGTTTTGCTTCTTAAATGAGGATATAATTTATTTAAAAAGCAGATGGCAGTTCGCAGTAGGGCTCAGTTACAACTTGTGGAGAAAGCAAGATTTTTTTTTTTTGCACTTTCCTTGACAGTCCCTCGTTGACCTTAATACTTCCAAAGACCTACTCTAAGCTTGCTATGTTTACATCTTTTTTTATTTACATCTCATCTTTTCTGTGTCTTGGAATAAGAAAAACAATGCAGAGATTATGGTTAGCACGTTCCCCTGAAGAACTAAAACGTAATCATTCCAGTCACTGAATATGCCAAAATTATAGTTGTGATAACATGCCATCTGCACCGAAGAGGAAAATCAGTTTAAATCAAGCCCCTGTGAGCTTTAGTAATGTTTCCCAAAAATCCTGAAGATTGAATCTGAAGGGGACTTTGCTGGCAAGAGTCCTTCATTAAAAAAAATGGACAGTTGAATGTGCCACAACAAATACAATCTAGTACATGGAATGAGGTCCTTGGCGCTTTCTGAACTTGGCTGTTCAGACGTTTCATTACTTAACTGGGAAACATCATCAGTACTAGAAGGGAGTTGGGTTTGCTCTCTGTTTATATACTAGTGGCTTGCTATATATCAAATGAGAGCAAAGCTCACTCTCTTCTAACACTGATGATGTCACTTAGCTGGATCATGAAACATCTGCAAAGAAACAACCAAGCTCAGAGAGCACCAAGGACCCCACAATAGTCGTTGTCCTCCTCCTCCTCCTCCTCCTCCTCCCCTCACTCCCTTTTATTACTGATAGTGTTACTTAGTTGGATCATGAAACATCTGCAAGAAAACATCCATGCTCAGAGAACACCAAGGATCCCACAGCATTCCTTGGGTTGGCACCACGTTTTTGTTGTTTTTAATGTTTTCTGTTTTTCACTGGTTGAATTTTATACTTTTTAAAATGATCTGGGAAAGCACCAATTCCTTTCTGGCCAGATTCTTATCATGGGATTGAACCAGTCATTGGTTCCTGTGCTTCAGCACTGCAGAAGAAACTCAAAACGAGGAGAAAATTTTGTGTCACAACGATGCTATTCTTGACAGCCAGGGCTTGGGGGGCCATTGTCACCCGTTCTTTCCTAATCAGAGACTCAGTGGGCGTCCTAAGAATGCTCCCAAAAAGACGAAAGACTTGTTTGCTGCTAGCAACGGAAATTCCCTCTTGAGTTCCACTTCCAGATACAACCGCTTGATCAAAAAGAAAATTCCAACCTGCCCACACAAAAACAAAAAGAGATTTTTTTCTCTCTCTCTCTCACGGAATATCCTGTCTCTTTTCCTCGCCTTCCAGTTCAATTTCGTTACAAACACCTGAAGTTCGAAACGGGACTTGATGCAGAAGGCAAAGGTCAGATTTTTGGCTGGGAGGGAGGCAACAATCCCTGGACTGTGGCCAGTGAAGGGAGGAAAAAAAAAACCCACGACCAAGCTGTTCATCAACAGAAATTTATTTCTTTTGTTCCTTCAGGTTCTGGCAGGAGCCTGCCTGCTTTTAAAGCTAAGCACGGCCGGGTCTGGTTGGCATTTGGATGGGAGGCCACTACAAAGATCTGGGCTAGGTTGGCACACCGTTTCCATATTGCTGCTATGGTAGGAAGGTTAGATGGATAGGTGGTGTGGTTTGCCGGCAGCCGGTGCAGACGGCAGCGGTATCGGACAGTGAGGAAGAAAGGGAACCAGTCAGGGATTCTGGCAAGGCATCCAATGCAAGGATGGGGCCAGGACCATCTGGAAGTGGGGTGCTGCCTCTGGAGTCTCCGGAGTCTGGCAGCAGCGAGGCAGAGGATCCACGGGAGCCTGGTCCCAGTGCGCGTGTGCGCAGAGCTGCTAGAAGGCGAGAGCAGCTGAAGCAGAAGAGGTGACTCAGGAGCAAGATGGGGAGGTGATTGCTCCTCCCACAAGAGATAAAGGACAGGCAAAGATGACGATACCTTTGCAGGAAGCAAAGTCGTTTGATCGGTTCAGAGTCATTCTTGAAGCTCTGTGTATTCTGGTCGTGTTTTTTTCTGTTATAATTAATTTGGGTACTTCTGTTTTTGGCAGCATTCCACAGCACTGACAGGCGTGTGCTTATCTTGGGGAACTGTTTAAGTTTAGTTCTGGCTGTGAATGGAAGTAATTCCCAGCGTTGCATTGAAATCGGTTTTTGCTTTTCAAACAAGTTTGTAGTTTAATTACGTTTGACGAAGCCTGGGTCAGAACAATAGGTCACTTGGAGCCAAGAGGGACCCAAAGAAAATGGATGGACGCGTATCAAGGAGAGATCCAACCTAGACTTAAGGAGAAATCTTCTGAAAGGGAGAATAATTAATCAATGGAACAGTTTGCCTTCAGAAGTTGTGGATGCTCCAACACTGGAGATTTTCAAGAAGAGACTGAGCAGCCATTTGTCTGGTATGGTGTAGGGGGTTGGACTAGAAGACCTCCAAGGTCCCTTCGAATGGTTACTCTGTAATTCTGTAAAACAGTGGTCGCCAGCTGGTGGGCCAGGGACCACTGATGGTCCGCAAGAAAATTTTGGTGGTCCGCAGAGAAATGCCCCCCCCAAGCACCTCCTCCAAAGCAATTAACCCAGGCTGCACAAGAATACAAGGCTGAGCCACTCACGTGGCCCGCCCACCCACTGGCCCCCACCCTTCGGCCAAGTGCAAACCTTGAGTAGAGCCACACGAGGTGGAACGGAAGATAAAACCAATGGCAAGGGAGGGAAATCCGTCCCAGGGTGGCTTGCTGACGTTGGTGGGAAAGTCGGTCCCCTATTCCAGAGCTGCAATAGTCACAGGACTGGCCCTTTGGTCATCCCAGAGCAGCTGCTCCAGTCCATGGCAGGCCGGTGTATCCGGGTGGAGGAGCAGCTGCTCCGGGATGACCGAAGGACCGGTCCTGTGACTGCTGCAGCTCTGGAATAGGGGACCGACTTTCTCACCAACCTCCACAAGCCACTGCCAGTCAAAATTCATATTAGCGGTCCAAGCGGGATTTAAAATTATGAGTTTGGTGGTCCCTGAGGTCCAAAAGGTTGGCGACCCCTGCTGTAAACATACCTTTAAGATGAAGCTTCATGACACACTTGTTGAAAATAAAATGCGCAGTGAAATAAGGATGAACCTCAGTCAAAATACCACGGCGTTACCTTTAAATTCTTGGAAACAGAAGGTGAAGGTGAATGAGTCAGGTGTGCTTTTTCCCTTTATATGTTGTTTGCTGAAGGGGAAACACGCCGCCCCCTTCTTCTAGGTTTCAAAGCCCTTTCGTTTTGCAACCAACCTGTTTCCCAATATTCTTATATTTAAGGACGGTTCCACTTCTTTGGGCCAGTCTCAGTAACTATTGTGTGCCTCTCTGTGTGTATAAAAACGCTACCCCGCTGAGTAGCTGCAGGTCCCCCTGTAAACTTAAAAATGCTATTACTGCAGGCTTTTGCTGGAGGCAATAAAAAGCTGTGTGTTTTAATTGTGCTGATTCATCAGGAACCGAGCAATTTTAGGTTTAGCAATGTTTTTAGAGGCTAAATTTAAGGAACGTGAATATTAATAATGGACCATTAAAACTGAAAATCAAATGCAGTGTAGCAGTGATGCTTTATGCTTAAACACACAAGCACACCAACACAAAATTCTTTGGAACCCTTTCATTTGCTATTTCTGTCTATAGCTCAACATCCACATTAATATTAATAGTGTTATGTAGGGTTGTTTTTTTTTTTTTTTAACAATCTGACCCATGTACTTCAGAAATTTTAGCCCAATAATATATGGCACCCCCTTCTGATGGAGCTCTTGGGAGAATGTGGATAACCTGCTAATTAATTTGTTGAGTAACCAGAAGTCAGTTAATTTGGTCACAAAAATAATTCCTATGCAAAGCCTATTGGGGGCGTCAAGTCCTTGGCATGAGGCTATAAAGCAAGGCTGTCCAACCTTGGCAGCTTTAAGACTTCTGGACTTCCAACTCCCAGCCAATATGGGGACTTCTGGGAGCTGGTAACTCCCTGGTATAAACCCTCCATCGTTCTTTTTAAAAACATCGTGGAGTAGGTATTTACAAAGAAGCTTTCTAGCTAATGCATAAAATGGTCCCTGCCATTATAACCATTTATTTAAAGTAAGCTTCTAGTGATGGCTCTGAATATAAATCTCGCTCTAGGTACACAATTTTGTAAGTCTATATGGATGAGCTTCTTCCATTCCCACTTTCTGAATTAAATGTATTTGCTTTCCATTAGAGCCATCTAACCAAACTGCGGATCCTGGATGTTTATCTGCTTTTTGTGATGATTTAGCACATTAGTTTTTCAGAAGTGGAATATTGTACTGTTTTGTTGTTAACATGTCCTATTGAGTGGAACCAAAAGAAAAGAAAATCTAATTCCTCACTTCAGAAAGAACTCTGCCATCCATTGCAAATAATAATAGAAATAGATGGTGTTCTATTATATTTTTTTTCTCTCCTAGCAAATCACTCCATTGTTAATACTTCTGCAGTTTGTAACTCTGAGCTTATTGTTGCTGATTTTAAATATTCATTTGTGCACAATGCCAGACAAAACCTTCACAGCCTGAGGAGGTTCATGCTACAATTCGTCTGTTGACTTCTCGGATCTAAATTGGGGCACAGTTCAGAGTCCTGTTTTGTGTTCCCATCAACAACCACAAATCCAGGAAAGCGTTCCATTAAAAGAAAGATTAGAAATTTTACTTCTTAGCCGTAGAAGGTGTGTTCGTTCTTTTTTTGCCCCCGGAAATGAAAGAACTCCGGTTATCCAAAGTATTCATAACAACTAAAGATAGCTCCTAAGGTGACAGCCGGTGACAGACACAATAACTGTTCCCGGCTTTAAAGTTTTCTCATTTCAACTTTGTGTAGCTCTTGCTTTTTTGAAAAGTGGCAAAACTCTGCCTCTGTCTTTGATGTAACTTTGAAGAGGAAGTTTGATGGTGAGCCAGGGTTTGAAAGATAAATCGGTATGCAGCAAATGTACACAAACTATTATTTCTGCTTTCTGCCAACTCGCCAAGTTCCATTGTTATGCGTTTAGCAGGTGAAGGACCTGCTATTGTGAACAGGAATGCTTACTTCTGACTAATGCAGGGAGGAATTTCAAAGCCTAATTTTTGTTTAGGCAAAATATGCCTGAGCTCTTAATGGAACTAAAGGCGGAGTTGTTGGTTTTTTTAATACTTTCACCAAGAGAACCGAATGTACCTATTCTTTCCTGCTCTGTAAATCTCTGTGAAACGTGATCGTTTCATGTTATGGTAGAAGTGTGTACATTTTCTTAGCAATGTTTGAGCCGCCAAATCTTGTGCAGGCTGGCACTTTCATTAGGCAGGATGTTCGGATTATCTCAGATGTCACGTCCACGTATTCCGCCACAGCAGGACCAAGCTATGAACATTACACAATTTGTCTTCGGCCCCTTAAAACCACTTGCCGCCTTACATAGTGCAGACAAAAATCTTGTCTTGTTGCTAGCACTGAAGTAAGCGAGGCACTTAACAGATAACAGATAATCAGAGTTGGAAGGGACCTTGTAGGTCCATCTAGTCCAACCCTCTCAAGTGATGGCGCTCCATCTGAGCTTGGTTGCTTTCTTGCAGATGTTTCTTTATCAAACTAGGTGTTGTGGTTCACTGGCAGCCGGTGCAGATGTCAGCGGAATCGGACAGTGGGGAAGAAGGAGGATCAGTCTGGGAATCTGGAGAGGACTCACACAAGGGTCCTGGGTCTGATGCAGAGATGGGGCCAGGACCATCTGGAAGTGGGGTGCTGCCTCTGGAGCCTCCGGAGTCTGGCAGCAGCAAGACCGAGGAACAAGGGGAGCCTGTTCCCAGTGCGTGTATGCGCAGAGCTGCTAGAAGGCAAGAGCAGCTGAAACAAAAGGGGTGACTCGGGAATAAGACTGGGAGGTGATTGCTCCTCCCATAAGAGATAAAGGACAGGCAAAGATGATGAAACCTTTGCAGGAAGCAAAGTCATTCGTTCGGTTCAGGTTCATTCTTGAAGCTCTTTGTACTTCGGTTGGCTTTTTTTCTAGTTCATTTAACACTTCTGTTATTGGCAGCACTTCACAGGAAAGAAAGGTGGGTGCTTATCTCGAGGGACTGTTTGAGATTCATTATCGGCTGGGAATGAAAATAATTCCCAGCATTGCAATAAAGCAAGACTTATTTTTAAAATAAGCGTGTGCATAATTATGGTCTAGAAAGCCTTGGTCAGGACACTGGGTAACATCATCAGTGCTAGTAGAGGAAGGAGTTTGATCTCCTTTTATCTTTTTAATGATCCCACCAACATTGACAGGGCAAGCCACTGGAATATAAAATGAAAGCAAACCCTACCTCACCAATGATGATGTCCAGTTTGGTAATGAAACATCTGCAAGAAAACCACTAAGCTCAGAGACTACCAAGGACTCCACCATCCAACCCTGAGCTACAAATAGAATCTTTTAATGGTAGTGAAATAAGTTTCTGTTACCAGTTTAGCGGGTTGGGCTAAAGCACGAGGAAAGATTCCATTATACGTTTTGTCTTGTCATATCTTGGGTGTAATAGTTGGAATTTTGAGCCACAAGTTTTCATAATTGTCCTGATTAACATGTTTCTTCTGTTCCTCAAACTTGCTGCATGCAGTAACTTGGTGGATGGGAAATAATCTATAATTGGGGTGGGTTTTAAAGCCAGAGAACCTGTTTGGCTTCTCTTCCATTTTCGCTGGACTTCATTACAGGAAACAGTATCATTTAATTAACCTGTCATTTTCTTTGGTGCATAATTGCCAAGTTATTTATGGCTGTTGTAACAAACTTCTCTTTTATTTGTTTCTGTACACTTTCTTACCTTGGTTTCCATTTCTAAATAGGAGATCCTCCCTGTAACCGTAACACTTCGGAGTCCTCTCTGGATGTATAAATGGTGGCCCTACTTTTGAAGTCCAACAGAATCTACAGGACTTGTTTTACAAGGGATTATCCTAAGAATTGTGTATTTCTAGCTTTTGGACTGGGACCTGAATGTCCTTCCCCAGTACTGCATAAATAAGTATGTGCTTCATAATATTTTTCCCTGATACAATACTAGCTCTATACCCATGCCTCACTACCAAACTATTTGCCCGGGCTTAATTTTTGGGGAGGAAAATAAGGGAAATAAGGGGAAAATTTTTTTGCCTCTGCCTATCAGCATCCATCGGTATTCATCTGGCTAGCATCCTGTCAGTGTGTTAGAGAGTTGAGGACTGTTTGGAAAGTGAAACTGTATTTGCTGTGTGAGCAAGAAGGAGACAGCAAGGAGCCTGGGCGTGGCTTAGCTCAACTGTTCTGTCTTAAAGCTGCTTGGTGCTGGGAAACTGAAACTCCTCTCCTCTGCTTGTGCTTTTCATTGGAAAGAGATTTCTTTTCAGGTGGGGAGGGGGAGTAGAACTCCTTAGCATCAGTGCGTGTTAATAATAATAATAATATAGGAAATCCTAATGCTCTGATGGTCATTTCGAAAAATCTTTTCTTAGTGAGCACCTAGAAGCCAAGAGGAAGATACAGGGCAAATTTCAAGTCTGTAGGCTTTACAGTTCTTTAAATTTTGTGATGATGCGTGAGTGGCATTTCACTTATATATATATATGGATTTCTGCTTCTAAAATTGTGAAAGAATAGCATTGGATCCACAAGAAGAATCAAGATAATTTGCTCCTATAACAAGCCTTCCTGTATTAGATAGCTTATGTGCAGCTAAATATTGCTCTTGTGTCTCTGGTGGGATTAAAAACCTGTAAGGGAATTCCAGGTGAATTCTTATAAATACCAAAAACCCTTTGAGGAATCATCAGAGATCTTGTAGGTGTTCCCAGTTCTGTAAATGATGTTTTGTTTTTCAGTTGAATAAGAATTTATGCTTTTATGAACATAAGGAGTTAACTGAAAACTGCCTTGGTTGCTATTAAGTATTTTAAGATGTACAAATTTAGGTTTCACTCCAACTGGACATTTTAATGTCTTTCTGGTGAGTACATCTGAAACTCAAATAACAATTTACGCTTTGTGAATTTATTGAAGATAATGAATGTCACCACCTTGTACTAGGTATCCAATTACTTATTTTATATATTGTCTAAATCGTCAGATGACTAAAATAGTAAAAAGCTTACATAAAACCAATAGTTCCCCAAAGGTCCTAGAAACCAAGGTGCTAAAATATTTATCTGTGTCTTTAAAATTACCAATTAAATAGGAGCTTTGGATCCAGGAAACAATATTGTTTTCAGGATTTCCTTTAACAAGATAACTTTGTGGCGAAAAGGTTTCTTTCATGAAAAAGGACTACATTGCAAAAGTCAACTGGGGTAGGAATTAAAAGATTTATTAACAACATATTAACAACATTGCAGAAGATTGTGAGCAATAGACTTGAAATATCCATAGTCCATTATGCTCAGTACAGATAACTTAGAACCTTTGGGAGAAATGAGAAATACTACACAGCACTACAAAAGATCTGGATATTTTGTAATATGAGAAAGACCGTGGGAGAAGGAGTAAAGTGATGCTGTCTATGGAATGGTCAGATAAGTGACACCATAGCCCAGTGTTGGATAACAGGCAGGGGAAGAGGCTTAAAAAAAGACCCTTCCTAGCTTCTTTGGCTGTAAAGGGGACGGGGGAGAATTGTACTTTCAGACTTACAAGATAAATATGAGCTAGACCAGACAGGAAACATGTTGAGATGACCTATTTCTATTTTGGTAAAGTGACATAAGCAGAATCTTGCAAGTTTGAAAGTACAATTTTTCCTCCCTATCCCTGACCCAGTCTTTTTGTTTGTTTGTTTTTTCTTTTTTACCTACTTAATTTGGTGCCCTAGGTACATGGAATCATCAAGGGTGAAGTTCTTCTTAAAGGCAACTGGACTTTCTTATACAAAAAAATGACTAAAACTTTCCTTACGCCACAGCTAATGGGAGAGAATAGAATAGAATAGAATAGAATTAGAATAGAATAGAATAGAATAGAATAGAATAGAATTAGAATTATTTATTGGCCAAGTGTAGTTGGACACACAAGGAATTTGTCTTTGGTGCAAATGCTCTCAGTGTAGCTAAAAAATAAAATACATTCATCGAGAATCATAAGATGCAACACAGTGATAATCATAGATTACTAATAAGCAATCAAATCATACCAGGAAACAGTCAATAAAAGTCATAAGGATACAAGTGACAAAATTACAGTCTTACTGTCACAAGTGGGAGGGATGGGTAATAGGAACAATGAGGTGAACAATAATAGTAATGCAGACTTTGTAAATAGTTGGACAGTGTTGAGGGAATTATTTGTTTAGCAGAATGATGGCCTTTGGGGGAAAAAACTGTCCTTGTGTCTAGTTGTTCTGGTGTGCGGTGCTCTGTAGCATCATTTTGAGGGTAGGAGTTGAAACAGTTTATGTCCAGGATGTGAGGGGTCTGTAGATATTTTCAAGGCCCTCATTTTGACTCGTGCAGTATACAGGTCCTCAATGGAAAACCCTAGCAGGAGAGAATAAATACAACCATTAAGGAAAGTCTTTGAATATCCTGCCTCTGCTTTAACCATTTATCTTTCTTTCTTTTATATTATTTTTTGTGACTATCCTATAATCTGTGTTTTGTTCCTTTGGAATATGATCAATACCAACATGTCCACCCCAAATTGGAGAAAAGATGGATGTCTTATATAAACTGCTGGGAATGATGGTTTTATCATTTTTTAGGCTTTCTGACTGACAGGTTAGTGTAAGAAAAATGATATTACAGTTGGATTTCTGTAAAATTTGAGCATTGCCTGATTGAAGGCTTTATCTGGATTTAAATTAACTTTGATGATGGATGGCTAAACAAGTCCGCAAGGTTTCCATATTTCTGTTTTGGTGTGCATCTTTACATCCATGTCCATAAACTATTGAGTTTGTAAGATTAAAGTAATAGCTTTCAGAAAAATAGATTACATTTTAATTATGTAATCTATGATAGAAAGATAATGAACCATCTGATTTAAAGATTAGAATGCAGCTATAAAGTCATGCTCTAATACCTACTTGGCCAGCTAACATTTTAATTATGCAAGGAAGAAGCATTTGTTTAGATCTCTTCTTTATGTCATCCAAGTGCTTACGTTCATTTATGGAACAAAAAGTGTTTCTCACTAAATCTCATGTTGCAATTTCTTTAGTGACTGGACTTCCTTAATAATTTAATAATAAGCAAAGCTATCATATGTTGGGTTTGATCCAGCAGAATGGGCAGTCAACCTGGCTTCTAGTTTGGGGGTGAATCTAGCTAATTGAGGTTTATTCAACAATAGGGGTTAAAAACTGGGCTTCTTCAGGAATTGTTATCTCTGGGCCTGATGCCTTTGTAGAGCCTCATTCCAAAACATACGAAGTGTGGGCAAATTTTTCCTGTCATCGATTTTTAAGGAAATGTTGTAGATTTTATATTCTCTGCCTGCAATTGTATACTCACAGAGAAGTGAAAGGTCGTCTTTTTTTTCTCTCTCCAACCTTCAACAAGGACGTGGATGAGATATTTTTATTTTCAAAAAAATTAACAGCAAATGGAATTCTTTCTAGTTTTCAGGACAAGTAGGGTTGGCTTTGACATTCCCCATCCATGACTATTAAACTCTCCACCATTGCCAGGCAGGGTGGCAGAACCCCCAGATTAAGCACTGGGTTTCTTTGGGGCAAGGCCACTCCATCCAGAACCAAATGTAGGAGATGACTGGGCTGAGCCTGAGGGAGGGGTCAAGCACATCAACAGTCTCACATCCCTTCATGTCCACCAGAGATCTAAATCCCACGCCCTTTGAATTCCATTGACTCCTATCTACCGCCAGTTTGCTTTGAATGTTAGTAGTTCAGATTCGTGTAAAGAGCGTTAGCATGTAGTAAAACCTCTATTTGTTGGAATTGCCTTGGCTCCTGATTTCCTGCACTTGACACCAAAGATGGTCAGACCCTGGAATCAGGAGACGTCTACCCCTGTTCTGACCAAGGCTTCCTGGGACATTAACAAACACCGTCAGTCCCAGAAACCTTTTATTTTATTTCAACGGCTGTGAATTATAGTCATTCACAGCTCATAATGAGTCTCAAACAGTTTGTAAAGAGTCCCACAGAAGTCTGCCAAAGTCCTTCGGGATAAGTCTGATAAGCACACACCTTTATCTTTCTTGAAATGCTGCCAATGACTAAATTGCCAATTAGTTGTACAAGGCCAACCGGAGCACAAATTCAACACTTCAGGTTTCAAACCGACCAGTTGCTTCCTGCAAAGGTTCATGTCCCTTTGCTCCTCTTTTATGTCTTATGGGAGGGGCCAATCCTCTCCAAGCCTTACTCCCAAGTCACCCTTTTTGTTTTAATTGTTCTTGCCTTCTGGCAGCTCTGCGCATACGCACATTGGGAACAGGCTCCCCCTGTTCCTCTGCCTTGCTGCTGCCAGATTCTGGAGGCTCTGGAGTCAGCACGTAACTCCCAGATGGCCCTACCTGGCCCCATCTCTGTATCGGATGCAGGACCCTCGTCTGAGTCCTTCCCAGACTCCCGGACTGGCCCATGTACCTCCACATTGTCCAACTCTGCTGCCGTCTCCTCAAGCTGCCGGCAGACCACAACACCCCCAAACCTAAAGCCACCCACTCTTGTCAAGGTTCAGTGAATCCGTTGTTCCCTACCTGGACCCCAGCAGTCCCCAGATACCAGGTTAGGACCCCAATAACACCATTTAATTCACCAGCATTATGTTACATTGTGTCATAAGAAAATCTGATGGCTATTTCCTCACAGACCATTAGAAGTGTGTGTTAATTTTAGCCTACTACAGCTTAATTCTACCAATTAGATCATAACAATGTTAGATTTATGCCAAACAGCTATCTTTTATCCAGTCATGAGAAAAATGAGTGAGGTCCAAGTGTCCTATTAATTCATTTCATTCAAGTTTAGAAAAATTCTTATAATTGGTTTGGCAAATAGCTGGCATAAGATGAGCTGTTAATGAGAAGATAAGTATAGTAATTTCTGCATGATGTAGAACTGCGATTGTTAGGTGGGAGCAATAAGGATTCAGATTATTTTTCCAAAGGGCCTCACTTCTTTGTGTGAGTTCATTAACATCTTCAAACATTGTAAATTGAGTTATTTCACACCTGTATTTTTATCACCAGGAGTTAACTCCCCCACCCCAGTCACAAACACTGACAAGTCTGACTAATTAAGGAGTCATTAAAGTACTCTGATATAAACAATCAATTATGACTTGGCCTAGTATTCTAAAAAAAAAACCCCACCCCTAATAGCACAGAAAATGTTTCAATTCTTTTTTGGGACAATGTAATTCACAAAGTATATTCCCAATCTTCGTTTTTTTTAAAAAAGGTGTTTTTAAAAACCCCTTGTGCGAATACCAATTTGCACAAACACAAGGAGAGATACAAATACTTTCCATGCCCATATTTAAGTATTTTTATACAAAATTAAGATTTGCGGTCAGGAAGAATATTAGAAAAAAGTTGTTAATACGACTAATCAGTAGTAACGAAACTGCAAGAATTTGTCATCCGTTGTGGGGTTTTTTTTGGCGTTAATTTTAGGGCCAGAGCAATTTCCTGAGCAAATTAATGTTGCAGAGGCAATGAAAGATGTGTTTTAACAGTGTTTTCACTGTTTTCCAATTAAAAGAAACTAGTGACTAACAATAGAAATGAAATCACTTTCTTGCACCCTGTCAATTTATATATATTAGAAACTGCAGACAGTAAACCAACCTCAGCATTCATCCTAAAGGATTGCTGGATGCTGTTCTCAGTTTTTCAAAAGGCACTTACTAATTGGATTGTGCCATCAAAGATGATAAAATGCACCATTTGTCTACCTCACTACCACACAATCTGAAAAAAACTGTACTTAATACCACATATGTATTTGCTCTTATGGTCTGTTTTTGGATGCCTCGCCAAAGTAGATTTAAAGGGAATTCTCTAGGCCACAAAAACTTTATGAAATTTATCTGGTTCTTAATCTGACACCTTATATGGTCTTGATTTTTGCGAGTTCCTTCTTTTCGAAACTGACTCACTGGAACTCAAGAAGCAAACAGGTGCTTTTTACAAAACCTGTTTTGAGTTTTATTGATTTGTTTTATGGTCTGAGATCATTTCACTTAATTTAAAAACAACAAACTGCAGCACGCCATTAGAACACTTACAAGTAATTTCTATCTTTCTCTGTATAATTGCACATCCATACACAGGTAACCCTACGAAGTTAATATTGGATTATATGTTGGATTGCTAGAGACAGTTACTTCTATTAATAAAGGCAAACTCTCCCTTGAACTAATTTGCCATCATGTTGATAATTTGGGAAAGGAAGTAAAAAAAGACAGATCAGGAACACATTGTAAATTTGTTCACCCCAATAAGAGATGGATATAATAACGAATACAGCTGACACGCTGAACAAATGGTTTCTCTGGCAAAAGACTCAAGACTTAGGCATTATCTAAGCATGTGCTATTTGAAAGTTCGCTTTGCTTTTTTGAGAAGCTGCTCATGGTTATAGAGACATGGAAATATCTGGGAGCCTTTTGAAAATGACGTCTCAAACAGCTTTGTGAATAACTAACTTTGATTGGCTCCCATATGGCCACTATCAAATCCAGCCTGGCTCCAAGACACCAATTAACCAGAAATAAATCTGTCTTTTGGTGAATTACCACAAGCATGGTATGGTGTGATTCCATGTTCGTGGTAATTTAATCCTGTAACTGCCATGGTCTTTCATCGCTAGACAAGTCATTTTAACATCAATAATGGATTACTAAATTGTCCCTTAAGTGAAGGATGGGCTAACAAATCATTCTGGACATATTTAGGTTAATTGTTTTTTTTTTTTGTGCGTGAGAATTAAAGAGAAAAGAATGACCATTTATTCTTAATAGTTCTGGAAGAGGCTCTTTTTTTAAAAAAAATATTATTGGGGAGAAAAAAAATGATGGTAAACTCCAAGCCATGTTGAGATGACATGGCTCATTAATTCTCCATTATGGCGTTATTGTGTTTTCTTGGTTTTTCTGTACAGTAAAAGATTAGGGCGTTGTTGGTTTTTTTTTTTTTTTAGAACTCTCTGAAAAAGTTAGCTGTTTTCCTTTGGATTACTGACATGAATTTGGTTATATCTGGCTTTAATCTTTCCAGGAATATTACTTATATTAAAGACAAAGATAGGAAAAACTAGAGAACGCTTTTAAGGCATTCAAACTCAATTAAGATTGCTAAATGTGGCAGATCAGAGGGGTGCGTCATTTCTAGGACCAAAAATGAGGGCGGCATTTCTTCAGAACATCATTGACTTTCTGACAAGTCCTGTCTCGGAAAGGAGGATAATTTACAAAAAGAATCCAATGACAAACGGCTCTTGGGTGTCTAAACATGCCAAGCGCAAATGTAATATATACACTTGTTGCGAAGTGCTAAAAATCAGTTATTTTCCAGTACAGATATAACTCCCATTGAGCTCATGATTTATATTTGGGAGTGCACTGTAAATATTGGAACTATAGATTGATGATTAAGGATATCATTTCAAAAGCCATTTGCAGGCATATAAGTAGGGCTCCTTAAATTAATTTTCTTTTTTGTCCTGCCCCCATAATACACAGTGTTACAGTTTTTCAACTGAAAGCATTATTTCTCTGGAACAAAAAGAGAGCTTTGTTATTTGCAAGTAGTGTTTGACTTAAAGACAGGGAAAAAAGACCACAGTGTGGTTCAAAACTGTGTATTTGGGTTGTTCAGGGTTTTGGCTAAAGTATTTTTGCAGATCTTAGTAGCATCAAGTTGAGGATAGACACAATATGTGACCTCAGCCCAAAAGCTGAGAAATAATGCTATCACCAGCCTGATGATGGTGGGTAATGAAAGGTCTGCAAGAAAACAACCAAGCTCAGAGAACACTAAGGACTCCACTGTCCTCTTCTCCTTCTTGCAAGTCCACTCCTTTCTAGCACTGATGACGTTACCTAGTTGGGTCATGAAAGATCTGCATGAAAACAACCAAGCTCAGAGAGCGCCAAGGACCCCACAATCCTCTTATCATTCTCCTCCTCCTCCTCCTCCTTCACGTCCTCCTCCTTCACCTCCTCCTCCTCCTCCTCCTCTTCCCTCCGTATGACACTCCCTTCTAGCACTAATGATATTACTTAGTTGAGTAATGAAACCCCTCAAAGAAAACAACCAAACTCAGAGGACGCCAAAGACCTGACAGCATTATTTGGGTTGGCGCCATGTTTTTGTTGTTTTCCATGTTTCATGTTTTATTTCGGTTGAACATTGTAGTTTTAAAAATGATTTTATACGTCTTTTAATTTTTGAATGGGAGCTGCTCAGAGTTAGTTGAGAGAAGGGCAGCTACGTCAGTGATTTAGTTAAATAAATCAATAAAACAAAATAATGCATTCCAACCATCTGATCTTAGTAGAAACCTAGTTTGGGGCATTGTGAATGATCTAGAACTTATTCCATTCTAATTAGGCCTGATTTCCCAATAGGCTTTAGGAACGAAAGCATCGTGTTTGAAGCAGGAAAGGACAGGCTTTATTGCACCTCTGGAAAAGCAGATTATTTTTCTCTTCTCTTTCCCACAGTATGCCAAGCTGGAAATGGGAAAAGGAGATTAAGCCATTGGGTCTAGAGGTCTAAAAGGCCTCTGTGCTTTTTTTTTTTTTCCAAAGCAAGAAAAAAGGTTGGCTTAAGCTACAAGTGAGACTGGTAGCAGTGGCTCTGAGTTGGATTTCTGTTATTAATAATTCAGTAATCCATTTCACACTGTTATCAATTATCCTTTCCAGGGATCTCCTGAAGTTGCGGATGGAGAAACCCAATGTGGTGGCAAAATTCTATGTACGGTTCTTTGAAACCAGTAATCTTCCTCTCCGCATTCATAAATAACCAAAACAACTCAGGTATTCAGCTTTGAAAAAGCTGACGGTTAAACAAACATTTCATCATTCTAGAGATTTTGACTTTTGGGGATCTAATGAGGCGTATTTTTCTTTCTTTCTTTTCTTTTTTTTTCAATACTTATGGAACAGTGAGAGGCTGCTAAATAGAGGTAGCAAACCATGAAAATGTGACATTTGTTCCCGGCATGACAACATGGCATTCCTCCCTATGGATAAAGTGTATTTTAAGCTCCTTGAAACTACGTCTGATGGATCCATGTGGAAAATGAAAGTTACGTTCCCAGTTTTAATATAGCCTAGCAGGGTTCCACATTCTGTATTAATCTTCCTTTTCAATTTACCTTGTATCAGTGCCTATTTTTACATTTCAAAAAAAAAAAAATCCCTCCCACCTTTCTCTCTCTGTCTTCTTTGCTGCTTCTAAATTAGCAACTCTGGAGTCAGTGTGACATTAATAAAAGGAAGGCAAATGAGACCCGTAAAATTCCCACTGGTATAATTAGAATGGCAGCCCCTTGAACGAAATCATTCTGTTGATAGGTATGGAGGCAAATTTTTTTGCCTACAGTGGCTTTGCAATTTCTCTAACAAGGCAAAAATGCAGTAAAAAATAAAACTTTGTCATGAAAACACAGGGCATCTGGTAGACGCTTTCCCCCATCTTTACCCTACTTCCGTGGCTTTAATGGGGCTGGGTTGCTAAATGAGCAGGTTTAATTGTTGCTGTTTTGTTCGGGCGTCTAGTGGGCGACCCTTGGTGACTCTGGAGCACCATTGCTAAGCTGCGTTGTGACTGGTTTTGAATGACTCTACTGAGTTGAGTAAGCCTGCAGAAATGGCGCCTTGGCATCGCTATTGTTGGCAAGTTCCGTACGTTGAGGCAGTTTTATTTATTGATTGATTTGATTTGATTTGTCAATCACTTACAAGATAATAGGTATAAGTATATACATAGTTATGAATACATGAAATGGGTACATATAAGAAAAATAAAAGAAACAATAGGACAGGGATGGTAGGCACGATTGGTGTGCTTATGCATGCCCCCTACAGACCTCTTAGGAAAGGGATGAGGTCAATAGTAGACAGTCTAAGGTTAAAGTTTTTGGGGTTTGGGGAAGAAACCACAGAGTCAGGTAGAGTATTCCAGACATTGACCACTCTGTTGCTGAAGTCGTATTTCCTGCAATCAAGTTTGGTGCGGTTAGCCTTGAGTTTGTATCTATTGTGTGCTCTTGTATGGTTATGGTTGAAGTTGAAGTATTCATTGGCAGGTAAGTCATTGCAATGTATGATTTTATATACCATACTTAGATCAGACCGAAGACGAATTCTAGGTCTAGAATTTCAAGTCTGGTGGCATAAGGTATTCTACAACGAGTAGAGGAGTGGAGAACTCTTCTTGTGAAATATTTCTGGACTTTCTCAACTGTGCTAATATCATTAGTTACTGGATGTAGCTAACAATCTTGCTCACCACCCATCATTAATGGAAATGATCTGATAGAAGATAATATTTATAGCTCAGGGTAGAACTGTGGAGTCCTCAGTGCTCTCTGAGCTTGGTGATTTTCTTGCTGATGTTTCATAACCCAACTAGATGACATCATCAGAACCTCATCTACAGGGATGCATCTGCAAGAAAACAACCAAGCTCAGAGACCATCAAGGGCCCACCATAAATGAGCCTCAATGATGCAGATAGTAGGGCCTCTCATATTTTTTGCGTATCATACTTACAAACCCAGACAATGTATCTAACAATTTCCCGTCTTATTTTTTTTTTTTTAGCATTCTCTTTAGAAATAATATAAGAAAAGCGAATGATCAAATTTGGATCGGTTAACAGTTCAAACTCTTTGCCACGTCCAGCCTATCCGTACATAAAATCCCATGTCAACATTGGCAATGGCAAAACTTCCCCACTTTGAAGAAGCTGGTAACTTCTTTTACCAAGCTTACTAATATTTGATAAATTGCAACTCTGATTCATGTGGATGGGGTCTTGGATGGAAAGATAAAATCGATGTTGGGTGAGCAGTTGAATTGATCCTTCCTTTAGCTCTGCTTGGTGAGAAAGGAAGGCCCAAAACAGTGATCTTTGAGAAGAGACCAACGTTTGGAGCATTACTTTTACTTTGTTGTAATTTTAGATGCCATTATATTTCCATATAATTTTAGTGTTTACATTATGATTTAATCTGGGCTGTATCCTGTTATCTCAGATTACTAGATACTAGTTAGATAATTTTGCAAATGTATTATAATCCTCTTGTAAATTTCATTTTGTTCGGTATCTGCCCTGGTCTTTGACTGCAATAAACTGAATTGGAGCATTTGGTAGCTGGCTGGGAATCACAGTATTATTTCCTGCAGCTCATGTTTGTCAGATTAAATTTTTATTTTATTGGCTTATGAGTTTGCAAATATGAATGGAACATTTTCCATTTGAATTAGTTAACGGGAGACATGCCTTCTGTAGTATGAAATGGAAGCGCCATAATTTCTTCTTTTTCTTGCGGCTTTTTTTATAGAGAGCACTTTTCTTTTTAATGTTCCATGTAGGATATTTCACATAAATGAAAAATCTACTCTTCATTCTATTTTAAACCATATGAAGTGTTGCAGTCAAATGATTGAATATGTGGTAGTTCTGAAATAAAATGCATTGACAGGTATTAAACAACCTTACTAATTCAGGATCCTTTCTGGAGGACCCTGCCTTACTGACAAAGTGTGGTAAAGAATTGCAACATTACTGGACTGATAGCTCCAGGAATGTCTTAAAGTTTTTGAGCAAACAACCGTAATATATATTTACTGTCCTAAGGAGACCACAAAAGAAAACTAGATGTCCCTGCACCTTTCTCGAAGGCACCCTTCTTTGTTTTATTGTGGCAAGTGCCTTTAAAGGCAGGTTACCCCCCTCCATTCCCTGCAGGAGTGTGTGACTGATCACTATTCATTCGAAATCTCATTTTATAATGACAGAAATCATAGCTGTTTTATGATGAAGGAAATGCCTAATGTTCTGAAGTGAGCTTCTGAAACAGCAGGAGTTGACACGGTTCTTGCAAATGGCAATACGATATGAAGTATGAAAGAGTTTGAACTTGTAACGGCTGGTTTTTCCAGAAAATGACAGTGCTACTGTACTCTCGGTAATCTGGTATTCTGTACTGGGTATTGTACGATTATACAATTGATGGGAAAGTCCCTCAATTCGGTAATGAAACCTCTGCAAGAAAACAAACTCAGATGTCTATGGAGAGCCTCAGCCGTCCAGTTCATGAGTGTGCTTTTTCAAAAGGCAGCTGGAGTTCTCTTGGTAATCCTTGAAGAACTGAAGAAGCTTCTTGGATGAGAAGCGAAATGTCTTCAAGGAAAACAAAGAAAGTCCAGTTGCCTTTTGAGGAAAAAAAAAAAAAGGCTGAGACAACCAGGCTCAGGGCGCCCCAAAGACTCCCGAGTTCAACCCTGAGCTATAAATATTCTCTTCTATCAGGTCACATTTCTCTGGAACAATTTTTGGAAACAGTTGCACTCCCTTGGGATCACCTCTTGTTTTCCTCCTTAAACTTCTAGTCCATTACTGTATCCAAATGACTTTTTGGGGAAAAAAAAAATAATCATTTTGACTGCTGGATTGAACCGAACTAAATAGACTCCGATGGTCTTTTGTACAGATTTGAAATAAAATCTGCAGGCCCTGCTTAACTTAATAATTTCCTGATCTCTTCTGCCAACCGTCTCTGCAATAAAATACTTTTATGGTGCTAACATCATATTTCATTTAATCCATTGCGTGGAGAATTGTCTCCTGGCTTAGGAATATAATTAGCAGAATGTCAGCAACCTGCTGTTTCAGTGAACTGAAATAAAAGAGTCTTTCTGCTTCTGGATTTGCATATCTGTTTATAGTCTGAGAAGCAAAAAATAAACACACAGAAAGGTGAGTGATGCGAAAACTGTTGAAATGATGCTAGGGGGTGAGTGGGAGTGTGTGTGGCACATTATTGGTTAGGAGGGATCTTTTCCCCGGAATCCGATTGGCTAGAATTCTTCATTGCTCTTTTGGTTTTTTTATTTTCTACACTTTCAAAAATCTTCCAAAATGGCACTCGGACCTTTTTGAAATCATGCCGGTGAGTATGATGACAGCTGTCACCTGTCCTACTTGGAGGCCAAACCCAATTAAAGTCAAGTCCCTATTTTCAATTTTTCCCACTTGTATTTTTCCTTGGATTGACATGAACTCGTTGCAGAAATGTTGCTGAGTCCCACAAAGAAACTTTTGCATTTCATTTATTTATTTATGGTCTAAGACTGAGTTGCAGAATATATTTTGCCCCAAGGACAATGTCAACCTTTGTATCTTTAGGCATTGAATACTTCCCAACCCCTTCCGTTTTTCACAATATTTTTTTTATTCTTGTGCTGGTTTTCATATTTCCAGATTTCCAGATAATCAGAGTTGGAAGGGAGGTCATCTCGTAGGTCATCTAGTCCAACCCCCCACCCAAGCGGGAGACCCTACACCATTTCTGACAAATGGCAGTCCAATCTCTTCTTGAAAGTCTCAACTGATTTGTCTCAACTCATTTCCAACTAAGTTTAAATGTTAAAATAGTCAGCAAAAGAGTATTGTGAAGTTTCAATATGTAACAATGCAAATGTATGTATATTTTGCAAAGTTTTATGTATTGGCTCAGCTGGAATTTGTCAGAACCACAAGAGGATACCGCTTTACCAGGATTATTTTGCTACTGTTTTTAAGCTAAATGTTTTAGAATGATAAAGATTGGATATTTCTTGACAGATCCCTAGCCTCTTTGCAACTACTAATGGAAAATCATTAAAGTATTTCTGTAGCAGCTAAATCTTAAAATATTATATTAGATAATTGCTTTCTGCAAGTACGCTATACTTCTATGGCTTCATGAACATCTAATGTTCTAGTGTCAAAATTTATACTTAGAAACAATATTCACCAAAATTCATACTAATAAAAAAAAATGAACAGTGTTCTTGGTTCAGCTCATGGAAAACAAGAGGCCCAGATGCTGCTAAGCCCATTGTTTACCTGCAGTTCTTGGCAAGTTGATAATC
The DNA here is from genome assembly GCF_049901715.1 of Pseudonaja textilis. Classification (NCBI taxonomy): domain Eukaryota; kingdom Metazoa; phylum Chordata; class Lepidosauria; order Squamata; family Elapidae; genus Pseudonaja; species Pseudonaja textilis. The sequence continues at coordinate 2,917,847 of NC_142003.1, forward strand.
CGAAGAAAACCACACATTTTTTTTTCTTGTTCTAGGTTTCTGGAGCATCATTCTGCTGAAATGCCAGGCTACAATTTACTGCGAGGTTAATACTGGGAGAACTGGATGGAGGAGGGATGGACTGGTAGAGTAGGCCAGGCCAGGGTTCCTTATTGCTGTGTCCAAGAGAGGAGGAATTGCCTCTGGGTGGAGTCAAAAGAGGGATCGGCCTAGAATCCCTACATAGCCACTAGCAGACTATGGCCAACCCTTCTGGATAGGTGCTGACCATTACTTGAGAAGATTGCATATGTGGTTTAGCAATAAATCTATTCCCATCCTGTCCCATTCCAGTCGAAGACATTTCCTAAGGCACTTCTGAATTGAAAAGATTAGCTGGTGACACCACTATTACCCAGGGGAAACCCATGGAGGCTCTTTTCATACCCCTATCAGGAGCTGGAGTGAATGACAGGAGCTCATCCCATCATGCAGCAGGACTTGGGCTTGCTAACTGCCAACCCAGTGTCCTAACCATATCAGCCACCATGCTCCTTAATAAATCAGTTTAATTGGACCTTCGAGTTGGACCTGGTCTTTCACACATGAGGGTCCATCATAATAAGGAAGAGGTTTCCAGGTGAATCCATCAGTGGAAGCAGGGAGGTGAGAGATGAGAGGAAGGAAGGAAAGAAGGAAGGAAAAAAAGAAGGAAAGAAAGCCAGAATGCCATGACTGACTTCATATTTGATATAATATGTATTTTGTATTCACTTTCATTATTTAGCATCAGTTTTAGGTCCTTCCAGAATACCAATGGTCCAAATGAGGACCCTTCCTCTATTTATAGCCTCTGACCTCATGGTAATTTCAGTTCAACCAATCCCCCCATGGAATGGAGAACATCTTAACTGAACATTAGCAACCCATGTTTTCCAGAATACGTTACCCATATAAAAAGTAGAAGAAAATCTGGTTGGTGTAATGGTGTGCCTTTGTGGGAAAGAAGTTAGTGCTTCAACAGGAAAATTTGTCTGTGTGTAAGTCTGTGGCAGTTGGTCTGAACCACAAAAACTGCCACAGGCTATTGATGACCTTGTGCGTTTTGTGGTGCAGCTTTGATCCAGTTCCATATTTGTACATCAGAGCACCTCTTTGAACTCAGCTACGCCATGAAGTAAATAATACAAAAACCTTGTTAGTTTTTTTTCCCCCCATTAATGGTAAGCAGCAAAAGAATATGGAAACTATATACAGCAAAGAGGCCATTATTTCAAATACCTGACTGACTATACACTATTCCGTTGGGAGAATAAGGATAGTGGAAGAAAATTCTATTTTGCTTTAACTCATCCTATCCTTTTACAGCCTAGATTGTGTTTTAGCAGGATTTGAGCAACCCATGATGTTGTACTGAATTCCCTAGGGGACATCCATAAGTACATCAGCAAGTGTTTGATTTTCTATGGAAATGTGATATGATTACCGTGTAGAAATTGCAAGCCGCACTTAGATTGGTTGTAATATCGGTTAGAAGCACTCTTTGGGTCTGAAATTTCAGTTTGGAGCAAGGGGTCCCTAAGGACTGGTTAACATTGATTTAATTACACTGTACAAGACTTCAGTAACAGTATTAGATCAAAGTATAAAAATCTACTTCAACGCAAATTTACAACCTAATTCAAAGAGGTTGATTGCCTAGTTTTTCAAAATTTGCTCTTCTGGCTGATTAATACAAGGACAGTTAACAGCAGTGAATGAAAACTATACAGATGCCAGTATTATATCAAAGTAATAAACTCAATCAGGGGTACTTTTTACTTATTGAACTAGAACTCTTAGTGATACCTCAGAACTGATTATGGAACATGGTCTTGGAAAGTGCCACTTTCCCCCTCTTCACTTGGGTCTTTTGTGAGAAATTAAGCTTCCTGAAATTATTGTTTTGATTGTCTAACCAGCCATGATGAAAACTGTTTAACATTTAATTTTATTAAATATATTCCTGTTCTGTCTCACCTGTGACCGAGGTGAGAGTCCAATTTTCCAAAGGAATATAAATAAACAGACAGGACCAGGAATGACAGAGTTAAATTCCTTTGGCTGGAGAAGTCCTTGGCAGTCTTCCAAAAGCTGCCTGCCAAGTCCGATAACAAGACAAGACCATAAATCAAAAGCAAACGCTGCACAGAGAATTTGTCAAAGCTTCAATCCCAAATAAACAAATTGTCCCGAACGAGGATTCAGAGCTAACATGCCCTCTTTTATTTCCTGAGGGGCGTGTCAGTCTCTCAAGTCAGTCCCTGATTTGACATTTCCTTTTACATTGTATTTCACGCTTCTGCCTGCGTCTTTGCCTTGCATCAAACCAGCATTCCTCGGCTTGATCCTCAGCCAAGGACTCCAGCACTCTCTCCTGATTATCTGCCGACACCTGAGGCACAACCAGGGAGGAAGGTCCTGGGGAGGAAGATGATTCCGAATCTTCCAGCAAAGCAGGCTCAAAACTCAGAGCCAAATCCTCCTCTTCCTCCTGACTCACGTCTGTGTCTCCCAGCAAAGCAGGCTCAAGCCGCAAGGCCAAATCCTCCTCTTCCTCATTACTCGAGCCTGTGTCTTCTAACAGAGCAGGCTCAAACCTCCATTGCAACAACATATTCCTATTGTTTCATTCTTGTACAAGTGCAGAGGTTCTTCCCCTGATGAAGTCTTGGAAAACAATCCAGTGTTCATAGGACATTTGTGAGTTGCTGGGAGGAAACTAAATAGCATCCAAGGTGAAAACTTTGATGATGAGACTGTGGCCATCGTGTTGACTTTTTTTTTTTTTATGCCTCCTAAGCTTCACTGATTACAACTGGCTTCTTGTAGAAGGACAGGCAGAGCCTAGGGTCAGAGTTAAGCAAGGAATCAGCCTGGAATCATTGCATCTCCACAAGTGAGCTAATCCAATACCTCTTGAATTCCATTGACCCTTTCTGGCCCCAGTTTATTGCTGACCGCTAGTTGACCAGATTCTTGTATATAGTGCATGAATGTATAAATCAGTCTAGCTGTAATATAATGTGCAGTCCCGATTCTTTGTGCCTAACACTTACTTATAAACAGCTGTTAAAGAAAGCTACAGCTCTTGAGTAACTGGCTAAATATCTTCACTGGCTTTGGAGGATCGTGTACGTTACAGTTCTTTCCTTTAAAATAACCCATTTTAGAATATATTCTGCTTAGATTCTCTTATTTGGATCTTGTCTTGATTTAACTCTCTTTATCCCGGAGACTTCAAAATGGCCCTGGCTTGTGTAGAGCTTCTTTGCAGTATGGCCCCATTATACTAAGGGCATCACAACAATGGTGGCCTTTTGGCTCCTTCTGTTCCATGTAGCATTTGGTGATATAACACCCAATTGTAGTCTTTTAAAATAGAAGAATCTATCTGGACCAGCTATCCAGGGCTGCATGTCAATACCATTTTTATGAATCTAACATCGCTCCAGGCCAGCTAATGAGGACATACTGCCAACGCCAATGCTGTAATGTTAGCAACATGTCACAGGTTTTGCACGAGCATAGAAATGGGCTTGTTAGGAATAGTTTCCATGTAAAAAATAGTTTCCTTCATTTGAAGCTCATCGTATTTGCAAAGAAAGCTAATTTCCAAGCTGGTGGTGGGGCATCCATGAAGCCAATTAATATTAGTTAAACAGAGGTATTATTTCAAACTAAATTTTAAATTAAATCTCATTTGCATATCCTGATTATTCCTCCTCCTCCTCCTCCTCCTCCTCCTCCTCCTCCTCCTCCTCTGGTTTGAGAAAAAGCAAGCATCTCAGTGTCTATGGAGATTCTCACTCATCCAGGTCATGGTTGTCCCATAGGGGCTTTTAAAAGGACAACTGGACTTTTGAATCCTTGAATTCAAAGATTTGAAGTATAAGCTGATCCCCAATATTGGCAAACATCTCTCTTTGCTGTCCTCTTTCGTTCATCCATACCCCTTATTACCAACTGGAAGCTGTTTCTCTCCTCAGAGACTTGGTGCCTCCTTCCTTATTGCCGCAAAGGTCAAATCCCAGGAAAAATCTGGCTTTTAGAATGGACGGTTCTCCAAGGCTTTTGACTCTATAGAATGTGTCTTGTTCTCAACCCTGGAAAGAAAGAAAGAAAAAATAGACATCTTGCAATTTCTAATAACCTGTCGTGGAAATGAAAGAAAGAAGCAGAAAGAAAGGGAAAGAAAGGAGAAGGGTGAGGATGGTCCAATTAGATAGATATATATTGACGTTCTCAATTTCTCTCCATTCACTACATATCCAAGTGAAAATTTCTGTTAATAACAGGCAAAGGAACTCAAGTCAAACCACAGAATATTACTGGTGAACAAAACAATATGCCTCCCCTCATTTGCAGCTCAGCTTCAGATGTCAAACTAATAACTGTTCACTTGTAAGGGGAGACACATAAATGTTTCATATTCTGCTTTAGCTGTAATCGGAATATTTTAATATGCCCATCAGACAGAAAAAGGAAAAGAGCAAAAGCAAACATTGAACAAATTAAAATTCTTGCATTTATTTTGAATAGGGTGTCGCCAAGGAAGTGAAGGCTGAATGAACTCTATACATTTCACCACACAATAATGATTTAGAGGTTTTAATACTTCTAAAGCAGCAAATTCAAAGAGCTAACGCTAAAGAAATCAGACTTTAGATACTATAATAAACCCATTAAGGGAGCCGAGAAGTCTAAATAACAGTTTCATAAAGCCAGAATTAGTGGAACTTATGAATAAAATGATGTACCCTGAATGTAACGCACCATTTTACATAATGCGTTAAAAGAACTGAATTGATGTCGCGGAAAAACTCTGGTTCTGTCTCTTCACAAGTTACGTTGCCATTTCTCCTGCCCACAGTTGCCATATTTGAGGAGAAACTGACTGGAGCCTGCCTGGACCGATGTAACTGCCACGTGCAGTATTTGTTGTTTTCTATTTGTTTGCTGGTCTCAATCCTTGCTTGCCACCTAGAGTCCCTGTGCGACAAGATGGACAGCTTTATTGCATTGTATAAATAAATACATATTAAAAAATTACGCAGAAGCCTAAAAGGGAATCCTCAACGTCTGTGAGAAAAGGCCTCCGATGTGGGTATCTTGTAATTTGTCGTTGGAATCTAGCGGCATCAAAATCAGGCAAAAGCAGGACATGGCGGTGTAGTGTTATTTTCCAGCTTGCCCTTGACAACACGTTAATTCACAATCCGGCCCTTTTTTGATTGGCTGCTATTAAGGGTGTCACTGGAGGTCAGTAGGTTGCTGACAGTTCGTGTCAACCCGTGTTGAGCAGGGGAAGAGACTGCCGAAGTAAGATCTCTCGATGCGCACATGCATGGGAAATGCCACCATTTCATTTATTTCGGAAAAGAAAGGATAATAGCGCTGAATGTGTGAGCTTGGGCTAAGGCGGGCGGCGGGAGTTGGATGCTTAATCTTGCAGAAAGTGCACGGATAGAGAAGTTCAATAAGCCCCGCTGAGTAGTGTCCTTTTTTGTGCGGGGTTGCGATGCGAAAATTATGGCAAATTCCACAGAAGAAAATCAGGGTTCAGAATGCCTCATGGAATGAGGAGCCTACAAACTTCCTTCCTTCCTTCCTTCCTTCCTTCCTTCCTTCCTTCCTTCCTTCCTTCCTTCCTTCCTTCCTTCCTTCCTTCCTTCCTTCCTTCCTTCCTTCCTTCGCAATAGCAGACTTATATACCGCTTCACAGTGCTTTACATCCCTCTCTAAGCGGTTTACAGAGTCAGCCTCTTGCCTCCAATGATCTGGGTCCTCATTTTTAATGACCTCGGAAGGATGGAGGGCTAAGTTGACCTCTGAGTCTGGTGAGATTTGAACTGCCAAATTGCAGTCAGCCGGCAGTCAGCCGAAGTAGCCTGCAGTACTGCACTCTGACCAGTGTACTACTGTGGCTCAGATGTGAAGCTAATCTGTGGCTTGTTTGTTGGGCTACAATGAACAGTCAGGTTAATTCTGCTGACTTCCGTGTCATGAATCAGATCTCCTTTTCTGCACTCTGAAGGGGATGGAGTTAGAGAAGGAAGGTTGAAGGATCCATACCAGGTGCTTCCACCATTATCTTTATTACTGGAATACAGGTAGTCCTCGATTTACAACAGTTTAGTGACCACTCAAAGTTACAGTGGTGCTGAGAAAACTGGCGTATGACCGTTTTTCACACTTATGAGCTTTGTAGCTTTGCCATGGTCAAAATTCAGATGGTTTGGCAACGGGTTCATATTTATGACAGTTGCTGAGTCCCAAGTTCACCTGATCCCCTTTTGCCACCTTATGACAAGCCAAATCCATGGAGGAGCCGGATTCACATAACAACCTGGTTGCTAACTTATCAACTGTGTCAACTCATAAAATATTTCTATGGTCTTTTTAGAGTGGCCAACAGAAAGGGAGTGGGGGAGCAGTGCTTGCAAACCGAAAGTGCATTCCATAAATGTTTTCAAAGATAGTAACCAGGTGACTGAAGTTTCTGCCATGCAAAAGTCTAACTGCAGAGCATGATTGATTACTCTTGGCTATGAATGTGTCCCATTGGAGAATATGAATTATGATACTCCCAAGGGATGGGGGAAAAACCAGGGTCAAGGGTGACAGTGAATGATGTGTCTCAGAGTCGGCTACACCCAGGCAGTGCCAGACATTTTAACTCTCAGTAAATCATTTTGAAGTTTTGGAAGTTTGGCTCGAGACTCATGATTTAAATCGGGGTAACTGCCGGAATCCTGACAATGATTCACTTAACAACTGATGCAAGAAAGGTCATAAAATGGGGCAAAACTCACTTAACAACAGACATTTTGAGGCTCATTTGTAAGTCAAGGACCAGCTGCACTAGAGGGAAGAAAATTGGGAAAGACCAAATTGGATATTTGGAAGAACGATGACTAAAAGTTGCATTTTGCCCAGCCTTCCTTCTCTTCTCCCTCATCTGACAGGATTTCCAATGGTGCCAGTGGTTCTGGCCTCAATTGTTCAATGGAGCCAACGGTAATTTGCATTTTATTTTGTAATCTGTGTATAGAACATTCTGGCTGAGTCTACTGTGGGATATTTTTGCTGGCTGAGGAGACCAAAATTGTTAGCACTGAGCAGCTTTTTCATCCAACGCTCTTCCAAGACTGAACTCAATATTGCAAACACAGGATTCATTAAGTCGATTGGACTGGCCTAAATGGAAAAATGTCAATGCTTCTTTTGTATCGTAAGAGGTCAGAAGAACAGGGTAGGATGCCCGATCAAAATGCTCCATGGGTCCGTGGTTTGTTTTGGGCAATCTTGGGTGAGATGCCAAGTTTTCTGCAAGATTAATTCCTCCCCCCTCCCAATAAAACCCATAGCCTCATTTCCTTACATTGTGATGAGAAACCCGAATGGCCACTGAGCTTCTGGTGGGAGTTTTATTTTGAATCCATTTTAAACAGAATTTTGATTCACCCCAAACACACATATCAGTGAAGCTTTTGAGACTTCAGTGCTTCTCCATTTCCCTCATGTAAATGGTCCCTCCCTCCCCTGTTTTCAATTTCCCTTGATCGAAGAGTATTTTTACAATAATGTCGGCAGTTATTTTATAAGAACAATTTCATTTTAAAACCTCTCTTGAGAGGTGCTTAACATTCTCAAGCCCACTTTCCAAAGAACACATCAACTTAAAAAGCAAAATACATTTCTATCTACTTCTTTTTTTTTTAAAGACAACTGCATTTTCCAGAGTATATTTAAATTTAGTGCATATCCAAGTATAAGTATGGCTACTTGCTCATTATTAGATACAATTGTCGTTTTTTTTGTTCAAAAGCAAGTGTAATTTATTCAAATTTGTTAACTGCCCAATCCCAACAGACTGGGTGTATTTTTTTAGCCCGTTTCTAACTGTAATACCCACATTTTTATTAGTACCTGCCAGTTATTAAAGCAGTAAGTAGATTTGATGCAGGTGGGGCAGCAGAATGGATATATTGTTATGTTTACTTTATTTCTCTGGTATTTCCTTTTCGTCAGTGTGCCAGTAATTTAGACAAAGTTGGTTTTGATATTTATCATCCAGGATAGGTTACATATATGCAAATGAATGCATTGTTGATAAATGCTGCAAGCTATTGAGAAATGCATGTCAAAAATGCCTGTAATACTTATTAATTTAATGGATCTGCCTTTAATTTGAAAATGCTTCTGCTTTGCTGTTAGCCTTCTGAATTGGCTTTTGTCCAGCAAATGTTTTCTGTAATCATGAAACATGCTAATTTAATCTATTTGCACCTGAAACCAATTTTGAAATTAGCACCTGTTAAGCGTTGCCTGTGGTTGTTCAGCAAACAACACAAAATGCAACTAATTTGCTTTTTAATGAGCAAATAATAGTATGCTATTATTTTAATCCATTTTACATCAGTCAAGGTTTGTGGTTAGGAATGTATTTTCAATGATATGTGTAACTACAGAGGCACGGCTTAATGATGTACTAGTTTGTTATGTGTGAAAACAAGAACATGTAAACAGATGGCACTGGGTGAATTCTTCTATTTAAAAGAGGGGTTGGTTTTTTTTTGCATAGCACAGTAACAATTAGTACTGTTAAATGCCTGTTGTGATATCTAGTGCTAATATTTAAATCCAGTCATAACCAGTTTAAATAAAGCACTTTAAAACGTTCAGATATAAGTACAAACTCCAAAGACCCAGGAACCCCAGAAGAAAAAACAGGGGTCACCTACAACATACAATATAAGAACTGCAACAAACACTAGGTAGGACAAATAGGCAGAAGATGGCAGAAGGCATCCATGAACACCAACTGGCCGTCAGAAGCCAGGATGAAAATGCTTTAATTTCACAACATATAGACAGATTGAACCCTAGTTTCAATTGGGAAAATGTGACCAGATCAGGCCAAGTCCAAAAATTACAGGGAATGTCTAGAAGCCCGGCACAACCAACCTTCCCAAAGAGAACTAAAAGACCCCAGCACCTCTCCACCAGCAATCAGGTCAGCACAGATTAACTCCAAGGTCAACTTCAGACCAACCATCAACTAAGCCAACTTTGGCAACTTTAAGACTTGTGGTCATTTTAAGGGGATCAGATGGTTGATCACAGCAGGAGTATAGTATTAAAGCTCATTAACAAAGTGCTAACTATGATTTAGCAGTTCTTTTTTACATCTAGTATTAGTAGCATTAGTCTTGGGTGAAGAAAGCTACTTAGAAATGTGAATAAATGAACACTTACGTAGAGTTTATCTTGTGATGTTTAAATTGCAGTTCCAATCTCTCTTATCTCACAAGTGTGATTAAAACACACTTAGGCTATATCACGGCAAGTTAAATGTGTTGTTTTCTGCTGCACCCCAGGGGTACCCCAGGAAATGGGCCTGGGTTTTGTTTGCATCACGGAGCATTACAGATGAAGTTAATGTTCAAGTAGGGTAGCAAGAGATATCTTTAAAAGTATCTCGCCTTCGGGATCAGAATAGAACAGAACAGAATAGAATAGAACAGAACATAATTCTTTATTGACCAAGTGTGATTGGACACACAAGAAATTTGTCCTGGTGCAAATGCTCTCAGTGTTCATAAAAGAAAAGATTCATTCATCAAGGGTCAAGAATCATCAGGTATAACACTTAATAATAGTCATAGGATACAATAAGCAATCAAATCATACTAGGAAACAGTCAATAAAAATCATTAGGATGCAAGCAACAAGGTTACAGTCATACAGTCACAAGTGGGAGGGATGGATGATAAGGAGTGATGAGAAGATTAATAGTAATAGTAATAGCAGTACAGACTTTGTAAATAGTTGGACAGTGTTGGACAGAATTATTTGTTTAGCAGAGTGATGGCGTTCAGGAAAAACCTGTCCTTGTATCTAGTTGTTCTGGTGTGCAGTGCTCTATAGCGTCATTTTGAGGGTAGGAGTTGAAACAGTTTATGTCTGGGATGTGAGGGGGTCTGTAAATATTTTCACAGCCCTCTTTTTGACTCGTGCAGGATACATCTGATAAACAAATATTTTTCTCATCTTGGTTGTCTCTTAGCTTTGAAACAAGGACTGGAACTAATTCTACTCCAAGTCTACACGCTAAGTCCTCTTAATGCTAAACATGTTATCCTGTTTGTAACATTGGGGAATGGGATTTATGTAGAAGGCTTAGCTGAGAGGCACAACATGTGGACCTCTGTCTGCGAAATAGATTTGTGGCACTTTCATGCTTAAAGGATGCAAGGACTCATTATGAAGATATCCTGAAACATACCTTGCCAAAGGAGAATAAAGAGTCACCTCAAATTCACCAAGAGATTTTAGACCAGGGGTGTCCAACCTTGGTCACTTGAAGACTTGTGGACTTCAACTCCTTCAAATTCTGGGAGTTGAAGTCCACAAGTCTTCAAGTGGCCAAGGTTGGACACCCCTGTTTTAGACGGTGTCGATTACAATACAATAGGGACCCCCCTTTCTCCCTCCTTCCCCTTAGTTTTCAAACCATACCCTTTAGATTATTAATAGTTTTTGCTCTTAGGAAACATATTTGTGAATTTGAGTTAGACATCCATCTGGTCCAATTTCTGAATTGTCATTTAAATTATATATTATGCAATAGAAACAGATGACTGGAGGCGCTTGTGAGATGCAGTAGAGAGTTTGGGGGGGAAAATGAGCAGCAGAAATAACTCTTTCCCGTTGAGCAATTTTGCTGAATTGGGGTTTACGCTCCGAGCACAGCCTCAGTGGGACGGAAAGATTCCTTGGGAGCCACTACAAAGAGTTTATTCAATGTTGGCTCAATTTGGACATGACTCCAGCTGTTTCAAGGCACAAATGAAATATGAATGATGATGAATGCTGCCGTTCAGCCTTTTCCTCAGGGTAGCAAGTACCGGGCTGGTCAAGGGAATCGGTTTCTGATAAAATATCTAACAGTAAAAGATTAATTGTTTCACGTCTGGATGAACAGAATGAAACCGAGGACCTAGAAACGTTTAAGATCTATTATCTCTGGCTCTCCCATTGGACAGCAGGTACCAGAGAACTGGAAGGCCATGGATGGTACCGAGCTTCGGGGTAACCCCCAATTCATCACCTGTTCTCAACTACCAACCCAGACAACTTCTAGACCATGGCCCAGGTGGTTTGTGTGAATGCACGTGTCTCCTCTTGTTGTCTTCCTTGGACAAGACCCTATTTCAGGCCAGTTCCTTTTAAGGAAAACTAACAGCAGCTAGTCTTGGAACATCGAACATCATCCGAGTTAGAAGGGACCTTGGAGGTCTTCTAGCTCAACCCCCATGCCTAGCAGGAGACCCTATACCCTTTCAGACGAATGCATCTCCCGTGTACATGGCTTGTATGTAGTGGTGCTTCGGTGAGTTAACAGAGAACCAAGTTTCAAAGAATCCCTGTGACTTTTTTGAATGGAAGCGCTCGCCACAAGACATTTTAGATGGAAAAAAAAGGGGGGGGGGAGGAAATTGCATCGCACATTGTGTTGCTAATTAAAGCAGAGGCTTTCTTTACAAGTCCAGAGAATGATTGGTTTTGTTTACTCATCTACTGTATATAATACCAGTTTTGGGGAAAATCTGCAAAATACCAGTTTGGGAAAAAGTCCAATCTTGGCATTTACGTGAGTTGTAAGGTTTCCCACTGAAAATTCTCCCCGTTCTGTTTCTCTTCCAGGGAGCGATGCAATCTTGCCTACTCACCTTTTCTTCCTGGTTGAACTCTTAGCAACTATCACACACATACACAATTAAGCAATTATGAGTTTTCTGGGCATATTTCTCCACCCCAGCTTGCCATTCCATCTACACTCTCGCAGTGTGTTTTCTCCTAAAAATACAATAGAAGGTAAATTCTAGGTTTTCCTCATTTTGAAGAGTATACAGATACAAACATTCATTTAGTGACTGTAGTCAGTGTTCCAGAAAACCTCCACTCCAACAAATAACTCTGAGACAGACATCCTCTCCAAAGTCCCTTTCTAAAGTAGGTTTTTAATTATATTTCCACCATTACAACTCAAATCATAATCATATTTTCAACAGCATCTTGACATCTACAGGTAGTATTGTCTTATAAGTCTTAATATATTAACTATACATTTATCAATAACTAATCTCCTTATCAATAGTTAATTCTATTTTATATTCTTATGTACTTTAGATAGTTACAAATCATTTTCTTAAGGTCTCTTACGTATTGATCTTCACATCTTGTTTCTTATTTTTATTCGCTGTGCATTCATACCATTTGTGTCAAATTGAAAAATACTTGGAGTCCTCTTTCTCTTTCATTTTTAATGTGAGTTCATTTCAGCACTTTCTATTATTTTTTGTTGGGAGTTTTCCACATTTGTGCGAAAAATCCTTTTTTTATTTGGTTAGCAAACTGGCACATCTGGGGAATCCCGAATCTGAAAGTGTAATAAGTAAAAAATTACAAATCCACCCCCTGCACCCATCATCACATCACATGTCCCAATTGCCATCTGTCACAACTTGAGACTTCCTCTCACTTATGCGCAGAATAACATGACCTTGAATTAGAAAAAAAATGTTGTTATGTCTAACTACATACACTCCAAGAACTTCCACCCTCCCCAGCTGACAACTGTTTGAAGTTACGGCAGTCTGAAGAAAAGGACCTTATGAATGTTTTTCACACCACCATTGGAGCATGCCCATGGTCAAAATTTGGACACTTGGCAACCGGCATGTATTTATGATGGCCGCCATGTCCTGGAGTCACATGATCACCCTTTGCAAACTTCCAACAAGTCAATGGTCACGGGATCAAAATTCAGATGCTTGGCAGCTGGTTCATATTTATGACCGTTGCTGTGTCCCAAGGTCACGTTGATCCCCTTTTGCAGCCTTCTGACAAGCAAAGTCAATGAGAGAGCTGGATTCACTTAACAACCATGTTATTAACTTAATGTTGTGGTTCTCCGGCAGCCAATGCAGACGGCAGTGGAATTGGAAAGTGGGGAAGAACGGGGACCAGTCTGGGATTCTGGAGAGGATTTGGATGAGGGTCCTGCATCTGATGCAGACAGGACCATCTGGGAGTGGGGTGCTGCCTCTGGAGTCTTCAGAGTCTGGCAGCAGCAAGGCAGAGGAACAAGGGGAGCCTCTTCCTACTGCGCGTGTGAGCAGAGCTGCCAGAAGGTGAGAACAGCTGAAGCAGAAGGGGCAACTTGGGAGTAAGGCTGGGAGGTGATTGCCCCTCCCATAAGGGATAAAAGTCAGACCTCAATGACGAACACTTTGCAGGAAGCAAAGTAGTTCAATAGTGTCTGAGTCCTTCTGGAAGCTCCGTGAACTCTGGTTGTTGTTTTTTGGGACTTTAGTTGGTTTATGTTATAATTAATTGGATACTTCTGTTTTTGGCAGCATTCCACAGCACTGAAAGGTATGTGCTTATCTTGGGGAACTGTTTAAGATTAGTTCTGGCTGGGAATGAAAGGAATTCCCAGCATTGCAATAAAATAGGTTTTGCTTTTAAAACAAGTCTGTGTTTAATTACGTTTGACGAAGGGTCAGAACACTTAACAACTGCACGGATTCACCTAACAAGTGTGGCATGAGAGGTTGTAAAATGGGGCAAAACTCATTGAACAACTGTCTTGCTTAGCGATGGAAATGTTGGCCTCAGTGGTGGTTGTAAGTCAAGGACTCCCATTTGCCTCCTCGTTCCTTTCTGCCTTTCCCACTGGATTGGCACATTCGTACAAAAGCATGAACTGCCCAGGTATCTGCTCTGAATCAAATGAAAAAGAAAAATATTCCCACACAAGGAAGGCTGTACAAAAATGGTAGAGCCTGCAAAATATAACTCTGAATATTTCGCCAAGTGGTTTTTTGACCTGAACCGCGAAGGTGGTGGCCTTTTCTTTGAGTTTCTTGGTAATCACAGCCATCTCTGGAAAGAAAATATCAGAAAGGCGCTGAATATTTATTTTACCTTTAATGACTAAAAATGATTGATCTCCCTGACGGGCTTAGCTATGCCTTTTGATGTGACTACATTATATCCTCAAAGTTCAAAACTGTTCTGATAATGCTTTTTTTTTTTTTTTTTTTTGGAGATTTCATGTCTACATTCCCTTTCTAGAAGCACGTCTCATTTTATTTCCATATTAAAGAGTCAGGACTGGAGCTATTCCTATCAAATGAACTAAGGTGATTTTTTTTTCCGCCCTCCTCTCTGGAGGAGAGAGTTCTGATTTCAAAGTTGATTGATGTCACTTTGTTTAATCTAAACCACTCTGTTCCATCCCAAGTTCTCCGGTTATTTTAGGAGACAAGTCCTACCAACCTATGCTGATGGCAAAGACTGTGGACCAGAATGGTTGCAAGTGGAGAAAATGGAAATTACAGATTCCCGATAACTCAGTCTCCAATACAGTAGTCCTTGACTTACAACAGTTTGTTTGGTGACTATTCCAAAGTTGCAACGGCATTGAAAAAAGTGATTCATAACCGTTGCAACATGCCCACGATCACGTGATTTACATTTGGATGCTTGACAACCGACTCACATTTATGACGGTTGCATGTGATCCCCAGTTATTTGTTTAGCAGAGTGATGGCTTTCGGGGGAAAAAACTGCCCTTGTGCCTAATTGTTCTGGTGTGCAGGGCTCTATAGCGTCATTTTGAGGGTAGGAGTTGAAATAGTTTGTGTCCAGGATGTGTGGGATGTATAGATATTTTCACAGCCCTCTTTTGGACTCATGCTATATACAGGTGTCCTCCATGGAAGACAGGTTGGTAGCCATGTTTTTCTCTGCAGTCCTAATTACCCTCTGAAGCTTGTGTCCATCTTGTTGGGTTGCAGAACCAAACCAGACAGTTATAGAGGAGCAGATGACAGACTCCATCATTCCTCCGTAGAACTGAATCAGCAGCTCCTTGGGCAGTTTGAGCTTCCTGAGTTGGCACAGAAAGAACATTCCTTGTTGTGCTTTTTCAAGGATGTTTTTGATGTTAGGTGTCCATTTTAGATTTTGTGATATGATGGAACCTAGACATTTAAAGGTCTCGACTGTTGATACTGTGTTGCCTGGTATTGTAAGAGGTGGTAGAATGGGAGGGTTTCTTCTAAAGTCTACCACCATTTTGACATACTGTGGTTGTAAGACAAGTTCCACCTGAAGTATCCTTTGCAATAAACATTTGACAATGATGATAATAACTTGGAAATTCTGTGTACAAAGCTTAGCCTCCCCTTTTCATTAAAAAACGTTCTATTATGATGAAGTGAATCAGCCTAGCAATATAATTTATCCATGCCCCTTAATAATTGAAAGACCTTCCTGATCTCTGGTTGGGCCATACAGTTTGGCAACTAATCCCTCTGGAGGACCTGGCATCATGTGCCAATCTCTTTAAGGTCTGTTTATTGAAGGATATTTGGACAACCGTGTCTAACCTTATCAAAGCATGTCCAAATTGCTTTTCTCCTCTTCGCTTTCAGAGTAAGACCAGCTAGGGAAAGTGGTTTTGAGAGGTTCCAGCTTTTAATTAACAGCACGACTGAAACGGTGCCAAATGAATGGATAGCATATTAGCTTGTAATTTTGTAATAATATACATTGCGTCTTCCATAAAGGGAATAATTAAATCCCATGTTGGCTTCTTCGCTGTGGTTTATTATTGGCAGGGGGAGGGACTTTTTCAGTGAGATAAAAACTGCTTGTGTTTCCCACATTTGAAATTCACCTCCATTTGTTTCTGAAGCAGAGGTGTAGAGCAAGATGCACAATTTTTTATTCTTCGTACTTGCCCTTGTTTATTAAAATACAAGCAGCAATCCTGATGAGAGAGATCAAGAGTTACCTTGGGACTCAATAAAGCTAGAAGACGATAAAAAAAATATTCTTTGCTTACTAGACAATTTTCAAATGCAAAGCTCCTTTAGCAAAACACTCTGTTGATAACCTAAGCAAGTCTGGCCCCGTTTAGGAATCTAGTTCGTAAATAAGATAATTGAAGATTTCATGGCTTTCAGGCAATTAACCTTGCATTTACAGGCCTGTAAGCAATGACTAGAGTCCAGATTCCCCAATGAGTGGAAAGTGTACCTGGGACAGTCCTGAGAGACTAAATAAAACCTTCCATTTCTTCTTCTTTTTTTTTAGTGTTACTGCACCTCATCTGTCTGCTAAGGTCTAAATGCCTGATGATGTATTACTAAATTCTTTCAGCCCTACATTTTCCAGGATCCATAAATCAATGTGAAAAAGAAAATGAGATTATTAGGCTGTGATTCTGGAAGGTGACTTCTGCATAGATGTGATAAAGATACCAGGCTTCATCTAAAGGTTTCTGAGCTCTTTTCTTAGATGTGGAGATTACTTTGATCTCTCCATTATTGGGGATTGTCTGGACTGTAGGGGGAATCCTGTCGGATCATACAAAACTGTGGCCCCCTTCCATCAGAGTTTTCCCTTCTCACAACTCCCAGGTTCATCTGAGTGCTGTGATTGCCTGAGTCACATGTAGCTGCTGATGGATTTTATTACATTTATCCACCTGAAATGCAGACTGGTTTCTCCCCACTAAAATTATCTATAAAAATAAGAGAGTTGTTTCAGATTTGCTGAGCATACGGTAATAGAGGCATTATATATATGGTATTCAGCTTTGTTCGGGTATTTTCCCACGTCATTGTAGTTGTGCTTTTAAAGTTGTAGCAACGTTTCGGCAGAATCTCATCTGCCATCGTCAGGCTTCTGTATTGTATATATGTATATATTGTATATATTGTATATTCTGTATCAGTACAGAAGCCTGATGATGGCAGATGAGATTCTGCTGAAACGTTGCTACAACTTTAAAAGCACAACTATAATGACATGGGAAAATACCCAAACAAAGCTGAATACCATACATGTAAGTACCCGTGAAAACTTACAAAAACATTATATCTCTATATCTCTATATCTCTATCTCTATATCTATCTATCTATCTATCTATCTATCTATCTATCTATCTATCTATCTATTTCCCCCCTATCTTTTGGAAGGTTTGTTGAAAATTCAGGACCATCATCTGTAAATAGGATACAGTAACTACCATTTAAAATATATTGGTGTTAGCTATTTTGAGCCACTGCTGCTTTCTTCAGCATCCTTAGGGGTGTGTGAGTTACAGTGTACTTTACAGCTCATAAATTTGAATACTATAAGTCATATCTCTTTTTCACTTTGGGTATATGTTTGGAGGGCTTTCAATCTCAGCTGCAGGAATGCCTGTTAAAAGAAGACCTTCAGATGAACTAATAAACCTAGGAGGAAGAAAACCTTGTTAGTTCCAGAGAGTTTTCTGTCTACTAGTGGCACTGTGGTCAGACCAGGATGGAAATCCAGATGCAAAATGCATCTTTTGTCTGCTCTCTTCCTCATGTTGTAGCATTTTGCCCCTGTTTTATAGGCCCTGAAATTTAAAAGACTTTAGCTAAAGAATGAAGCTCATTCTAGAGATTTCCACAGATTTGGGATGAGGGTTCAAAGAACGAGTTTGTTGTGATTCTGCACTATTCAACCAAAGGTGAGCTTTCTCTTTGTGATGTAGCAAACAGAGAGATAAGAACTTGGCATGAGCCACTGAATATCAGCTTCATAAACTGAGATACTTATGAAAGCCCCTAGTAGCATAATACAATTGCTTAGCATGAGTACAAATAAGTCCAGAACCTTTTGGGCTTTATAACTCTTTGTTGTATCCAGACCAGGAAAAAAAAATGGTTAGAGGTTTCCTGAAGGAAACTGTGTTATGGAATTAAGTTTTAGTTTCCTGGATGATTTGGAAAATATTTATTATATTTTTGCATAGGACATGATCATATGACCTCAAGCTGTCTCAAGCTGGCACAAAATGGAAACAGTAGAGCAAGAATTGCACAAAACTCATGGAGAGTTTTGACTACATCAAAGGATGGATTTGTGGAATTGTTGTGCTTCCGAAGCCACTGCGAGATCATAATTAGTGTGTCCCCTGATGTGCAATAGTATAACATTTCATCGCTTGTATTTCCCATTTGGGAAAAATAAAATAAAAACAATGTACTGTAAGAAGCTCTTCTGGTAGCTAATGTGTCCATTTTGGCTGTAGGTGTAAATATATGGGAACATTGTTTGGATAAAAGGCACCTACAATACATGATCAAATCTAAACATCAAATCTAAAATCAAGTCTTAAAAAATGTGGGAAGAATAATGCAAATTTGCATCGGAATCCTTAGTTACAACCAGACTTTGTCCAGGATTATATTTTAATTTTGTTTCAAACGAATGTTACTTACTCTGCACTGCTTATTTAGCTCAATGAAAGATATTTGCATAATATGTAAACAAAAAGTTGAACAAATGTCTTTTTTTAATGGGCTCAAATAAATCTTGCAGAACATTGGCCTGTTTTTAAAATCATGCTGTTTTATAAATCATGTTTTTCAGAATGTTCTGATCTGCTAATTTTTAGTTCTAAAAATACTTGAGTTTGATGATTTTCTTATAATCCTGCCTGAATAGATCTTTAATGTTACTCATAAGCATTTATGCACAACCTACAGCTGTTGAATTCCCAGGCACGATAAGAAATACAGTTTCTGGGTTTAGATTATTGCTATGATGTGTTCCGGTGGAGAAGTTGTCCAACAGTGAACGATCAAGATCATGGATCATCTTGAATGTAGGACTTTTAAGATCTTGCTTGCTTCAGTTTCATTGAGTTTGGAAAGAGGGAAAACTGATGCCTGAATTTGCTTTTTCAGTTCTTAACATATGCAGTAGGTTTGTCTAGCTGAGACCCCACACTGCTTGTCAAACAAACAAGCTGGTGTTGTGCAAAAAGCAATTTCTTTCTTAAGACTCAGAGGTCTGAGCAACACAACGTTAATAATAATCACAATAAAACAAACATCCAGCTTCGAATGCCCAACATCACATTCTCAAGTCAAGTCCTGGGGACCCTGGCATCTTCACTTGTAGCTAATTAATTTGCAGACATACTGAATGTAAGAATGATGTTTTTAATCTGCAGACAATTATTTTGCATCTATTTTATTATTCATTGGTTGTACAGAGGCCAGGGTTCATAACTATTAGCTGCCACTTTTTAAGCAGACACAAATTATTGGGTAGGGCCCAGGAAAGAATTTGGAGACATGGTTATGTCAGACAGAAGCAGCAGCAAGGAAGTTCCCCAGTGTAGCATTATTTCCCTGTTAATTTGCATGTCAATTGTAAACAAATGAAAATGGGTACAAAGAGCTAATTAGGGTAACTGGTTTTTAGACATGGCTTCACTGGATGGCTCAGCTCAATAGTTCCTAAGGAAAAGAAAGTGGATTAGTAAATTTTAATCCACAGCTGCCTTTGTCACATGGTGGGAAATTTTAATTGATAGATGAAAACCCTGAAGGAAAGCTTTTCCTGCTCGCTTATGGTCTGAAACATGCGTTCGTAATTATACAGAAGTCTTCTGACTTTTTCTCCACAGTTTGGAAACATATTTTGTGCGTTTGGTAAAAAATACCTTGGCAGTTGTTGTTTTTTAAAATGGTACTGAGATTCTCTGATATCAATGCAATTTTTGCCACAGGCCTCAGCGGAACTCGAATCTGTTACAGAAAGTACCCACCCCCATTTATTGCTGTCTGCTAAGCTTTATTTCAAAGAAAGCACTTTTACATTTCGGCTGCTCCATCTCACACATACATTTCTACATTGCTCGCAGGAATTGTTCTTCTAAAGGGCAACTTGTTTTTTGCTGTCTCTTCAAAGAGAAGCAAGCATTGACGTGTTCCTGTCTTGCCTTCTTGAGGGTGACCAATGATTGGCAGAGGCAGCTGAGAAACTGGGTTCTCGTCTTCAGTGTAATGTAGTTGATTGAATTGAATTCTGCATATTCTTCCGTTCGAGTCCTTGTGGTGCGTGGTAGTTGTGTGCAGTGTGGCATCGCTATGTTTCCAGGGACCAGAACAAAACAGTCTTCATTTTCTCTGATAGTCTACACTTCAGTCAAGATTCGAGGCAGGATTGAGCCATTTTCTTTGGGTCATCGTATCTCAACAGTGGGCTTTATGGACACATGCTATGCAGGCACAGAAGAAACATTTGTTGATTCCTCCCACGAGGCTTTTGCCCCGGTGTTTTCAAGTGAGGGAAGACTTCACTTTGGGGGTCCTGGCTGCTTTCTGAAGTTGACCTTAAGAGATTTGGATTCAGGGGAAGTGGGGCAGCCATTCACCTATATTTTAGCTCTCAGGTTGCTATCCATGGTCCTGAAAACCAAGCCTTCTCCTGCAGTCTATGGTGCTGGGTGAACATCGGTTCATGCGTCATGCTAAATGAGCTTGTGGCTTATTTTAAATTGCTATGTCGTATGCTGGGTTTCCATAACTTCTAATCCATACCTGATGGCTTATAAACCACAGGGGAATGAATCCACACCCCACTCTTAGCCAAAACTAAAGAAACCACACAGCTGAGTGTGCTGTATACAGTGTAACGAAAGATAAAGTGTTATAATAAAACATGCTATGTTATCTATAGTATTTTTTATTCCAGGTTACTTCCAATGCCTCTTGGAGAATACCTGACCTCCAGGGCATTAGGGGAATAAGAACATTTTCGGACTGTCATACTTTCATACATCAGTCTTATCACTCTGATGGCTGTCCCAAAGGAGCTTTTTCAAGAGGCAACTGGACTTTCTGGCTTTTCTTTGAAAATGTTTCACTTTTCATTCAATAAGCTTCTTCAGCTCTGAAGACCAAAGAAGCTTCTTGGTTAAGAAGTGAAACCTCTTCAAAGGAAAACCAGGAAGTCCAGTTGCCTCTTGAAAAAGCTCCTTTGGGGACTGAGAATCTCCACAGGCACTTTGATGGCGATTAATGAAAATATTTTATGGAGTGGATCTGAATGCAGAATCCAGCCCTAGGGTGTTTTTTTAATCTTGATTTATCCAGTGATGTAAACTGGTAAGATACCATTTTGCACATAAGGCGTTCAAAATATCTCAAAGTGATGTGTTATCTTGCAGATGACGTAGCTCCCTATTTCAAGACAGAACCCAGTTTGCCTCAGACGCATCTGGAAGGAAACCGCCTTGTTCTCACCTGCTTGGCAGAAGGAAGCTGGCCTTTGGAATTTAAGTGGCTGCATAACGATATGGAAATCACAGAGTTCTCCAGGGAATATAAGTAAGTCATTTGAGAATGTGGAATCTTAATGACGTCTAGAATGTAGAATATGTTCTCAGTGGAAGGTCTCTTCCACAGTTTGGAAGAGACGTTGGACATTTTCTAGTCCAACTGCCTGCTGAAGCCGGAGATCCCATTCTAGAGGTGGTATTCAGCAGGATCTGACCAGCTCTGGAAAACCGGCAGTGGAAATTTTGAGTAGTTCACAGAACCGGCAAATGCCGCCTCTGACTGGCCCCACCAATCCCATCTCTTCTCTGCCTTCCGAGTCCCAGCTGATCGGCTGGGTCTCCTTTGGTTGCCCTGCACAGGAGAATGGAGCTGGAAAGCAGGTTAGTGGGGTGGGGAAGGAATGGGATTTTGCAGTAACCTTCCCCTGCCACGCCCACCAAGCCACGCTCACCAAGCCATGCCCACCAAGCCAAGCCCACCAAGCCATGCCACATCCACCAAGCTACACCCACAGAACCAGTGGTAAATTTTTTTGAATCCCACCACGGTCCCATTCCCTTCTTAACAAACAGTTGTCCAGAATTTTCTTGAAAACTTTGGGTGTCTGCAGTGTTTCTCAGTACGTCTCCATCATATCGACCCGATCCAACTATATCTCTTCATTCATCCCTCTTCTGTTACTCACTGATTCTATGATATACACTTAGAAGGTTACCCAAGTCTGTCCCAAAAGCATTTCAGCTTTCTGCTCTTATGAGCAAGCTGTGAAAAGATGAATGAGCTGTTCATATGTCAGCATTTTAGGTATTCCTTTGCTAAGAGAAGGAGTGACTGGTCCTTTGTATGTCTCAACATATGCATGAGGTGGATCAAATCCATCACACAAGCGCCTCGTACCTTCTGGTGTTATCACAAAGAAATGCTGGAATCTAAGCAACAATCTATACCAGAAGTGTCCAATCTAGGCAACTTTAAGACCTGTGGACTTCACTTCCTAAAATTCCTCAGCCAGCACACCCTGGCTGGGGAATTCTGGGAGTTGAAATCCACAAGCCTTAAAGTTGCCAAGGTTGGATGCCCCTGGTCTACTCAATCAAATAATCCTCATTATTTCTGCTTCTCTCATTTTGCCCTCATTGTTTTTTAAGTGGCTGAATGTTTTCTGTGTGTGGAATCAAAATTTAAAAGCTATTTAAGGTCAGTGTATTTTGATTAATCATGGAAGAAAGCAGACACGAGTCAACACAGCTGTTCGTTTGATCAATGGGATAAGCTTTGCTGTGGTCTGCCAGTAATAGAAAAAAAAAGAAATCACACATTCATATGTACAGTGGAAAAGAGGGATAGGTATAGAAACAGGTCTCAGGAAAACTGGAATTACCAAAGGTTTAATGAGAAATCAGGGCTGTTTTTCATTTGAGTAAACAATTTTTGGCCTTAGCCAGATTAGTCATTGTATATGCATAACAGGTTCTTGCTCATTTTTAATAATACCTACAATTAATATGAAATAGTATAGCATTTATAATTCTAAAGCAAGCTGTACTTGGTACTGTGAAATGTTGTAGCTACAGGGATTAGCTGAAAAACTCCCCTTTTTAAGGAATAATTAAGGTATTTACATTTTGCTAACATATAATATATACGTTCGTTTGTTCCCAATGAAACACAAAGGGTTTTTTTCCCCTTTAGTCCTTGATTAATTTGTTTCCTATCCTTGGAACATTTATTTTGTCAAAGAAAGTGTTCACGGAAAACTAATCTAAGTTTACAATATTTATTGGAATAAATATGCTACTATGAATATTAAAGTTCTATTATTGATTTGTTAATTGTATGCAACAATCCAAGATATGGTTGGCTTGTTTGGGTTTTTACATTCGGGGAATTGCATTTATTCATTGGGATGAAATTATTACAGACTGTTTGCCTTTGGCATTAGACAGTTTGGCTAAATTTGGCTCTGATGTTGTCTTGTTGGCAAGCAGCAAAACAAAATACCTCACTGTCGTATCTTTTTCTGTTTTTGCCAAGTAACTACAATATGGTTCAAATGCTACTTATAATCCCTGCCAGTTACAATCAGCGACAAAGTAATAATTGATTAGAGTAGAAGAAGATTTGCACTCCAGCCCAAAAAGTAATAAAAATGATCCTCCAGCTTAAGTTTATAATGCATTTTAGTTAATACAAAGTAAATTATTCATTGTTAATAAATACTTCCATAATTTATATAGCAAGCTTGAGGGTTGAGGCTGAAAAAGAGAATAACTAAGATTTTTACGCAGTTATGCTTTGCTGCTCACATTATTAATCATGATCTGTCATCAATATATGATGTGTTTGATAATCCACACTATCCAACCTCTGCATGATTCATGTGTAGTTTTGTGTAATGTAGAACAATTTATTAATATGTAAGCTGTGCTGGAAAGATGAAAAGCGATATATCTTATCTTGGCATTTCCAAAACAAGATTTACATTCAGGGTAGACAATAATGTTGCAAGAAAATTGGTATTTTGTTTCTTGCTTTTATCATGCCTTTCCCCCCAAAGAAATCAATGTAGCACATGTGATTTCCCCCGTGTTATCTTTTATCAACAGGTTACGATGAACCTGAGAGACAAGGTCTCTCCTAACCTCAGCCAGTCAGCTTCATGGCTGCGTGTGGAATTTAGGCTTGCTTTTCCAACCATAACCCCAAATGTTATCCTCTGTAGCATCTCGAGGGGAATTGGTGACAGACAAATAGGCCTGTGGCTGTGGATTACAGGCAGTCCTCGACTTACAACAGTTCAGCGACCATTTAAAGTTGCAGCGGCACTGAAAGAAATGACTTAGGACCGTTTTTCACACCTATGACCGTTGTCGCATCCCTGCGGTCACCTGATCAAAATTCAGACACTTGGCAACTGGCTGGTACTTATGACTGTTGCTGGGTCCCAAGGTCATGTGATTCCCTTTGGCGACCTCACAAGCAAACTCGGTGGGGAAGCCAGATTCGCTTAACACCCGTGTCATTAAATTATTAACTGCAGGGATTCACTTAACGACTGTGGTAAGAAAGGTCCTAAAATGGGGCAAACCTCACTTCACACATGTCTCACTTAGCATCATAAATTTGGGGCTCAGTTGCGTCTGTAAGTGAAGGACTATCCGTGTAGTGTTTCTGTGAGTGTGAGAGAGTGAGGGAGAAAGAGAGAGAGGGAGGGAGAGAAAGAGAGAGGGAGGGAGGGAGAGAAAAAGAGAGGGAGAGAGAGGGAGAAAGAGAGTGAGAGACAGAGAGGGAGAGAGACAGAGAGGGAGAAAGAGAGAATGAGTGAGAGTGAGAAATAGAGAGGGAGAGGGGGGAAGAGAGTGTGTGAGAGAGAGAGGGAGAGAGGGAGAAAGAGAGACGGAGAAAGAGAGAGAGGGAGAGAGAGAGAGCGTGAGCTGGAGGGGAGAGAGAGAGAGACAGAGAGAGAGGCAGAGGGAGAAAGAAGGGGGGAATCACAGGGTCCTCTGATCACAATTTCCATCTAGCTTTCAATGAGCAAAGTCAATAGGGGAAGCCAGATTTGCTTAATGATTGGGCGATGCACTTAATGACTGCAGTGAGCTAACACAGGGACATAAAATTGGAGAGGGTCTCACTTAACCACCGTCTTGCTTAGCAGCAAGAAATTCCGGGCCCAATTGCAATAGTAAGTCGAGGACTACCTGTCCTGGGATCCGTTTTAGTCTTCTTCTCTTTTGCACGCAACCAAATAAACTACAGGATAGCAGAAAAAAGAAGAAAGGCGATCGATGAGATGTGAAGCTCTCTGCATTAGGACGGTGGGAAGATTTGATGAGCTGAGCTCTTCTTCCCCATTAGCTTGAAACAGTTTCCGAGAAAACAATCTTAAAACCAAGAGTATCTTTTAATTAAGGTTTCTCTCCTTTGTTTTACAGGTACGTCATTCCTTCCTTGAAAAAATCAGATGGTGGCTTTTATCAGTGCGTTGTGCGGAACAGAATGGGGGCTCTCCTGCAGAGGAAATCAGAGGTTCAGGTGGCATGTACGTCTGAATGGCATTTCTTCCACGTTTTCTAAATTACAGCCCAGTTAGGCAGGATGCAAAACTATCGCCTTCATTTGCCTGTTTGGCTTCTGCCCATTTCGTGGTCTTTGCCAAGATGAAGGCTAGGCACGCTCCAGACTCTGTAGCACATCTATATTTTTTAATCACAGAAAGAATAGTTTTACCTGGCCAAAGTTGTACAATAAATAGTGCAGACAGTTGTTCCACCTCCAGTTTGCCAACGAAGCTCCCGTAGAATGAAGAGGTGAGCACGCTGTCAGGCACAGAGCAGGGTGTCAAACTCGATTTCATTGAGGGCCGCATCAGGGTTTTTATGTATTTATTTATTTTGTGAGGCATGCATTTGATAATATATATATATATATATATATATATATATATATATATATATATATATATATATATATATATATAAACATGATTATTAATACATGAAATAGATACAAATAAAAGGGAATATTATGACAGTAATGGTAGGCACGTTGGGGCACTTATGCACGCCCCTTACAGACCTCTTAGGAAGGGAGTGAGGTCAACAGTGGATAGTCTGAGGTTAAAGTGTTTGGGGTTCGTGGAAGAAGTTGTGGGGGTCATGGCCAGCTCGACATCACTCGTGTCGGGGGCGCCTGTGGTGGCATGAGCACTCTGGCAGCGAAAATGGGCTCCCAAGCTCCATTTCAGCTGCAACAAGCTCCTGCAACCCTCTGCCAGCGAAAACAGAGCTTGGCAGTGCCTTCTGCAGCTCTCGCGAATTGCGTTTTCTGCTGCAATGCAGGGGCACTCTGGGCTGGTCCTTTGCTATTTCCAGGGCAGATGTTTCCTGTGGGCCAGATCTAAGCACTCACCTTGAGTTTGACACTCCTGGCATAGAGTAGGCTTAAAAATGAGAGGTGAGCTTTACGTTTGTCACACAACATCTCTGAAAATGTTTTATTCTTTGAACAGCCTACCAGGCCAAATTCTTAAGTCTAGAGAACTGGCATGACCAAACTTCGGGTTGTAGAAGCTATCAATTTTGACCTTTAATAAGTATTTGGTATTCACTCAGATATATGTGTGTGTTGATTTTCTCAAATACACGTCTCTGGGCTTTTTAAACCTTAGACTAGGGACTGCCTTTAGAAATAAGTTCTACCTTATCTTCTTTTTAAAATGAGTAGGTAGGTATGTTAGAGAGAGCCTTACCTTGTATTGGAGATTGGTTATATTTTTCTGGTTGTATTTATCCGATTTTACTGCCTTCCTCATTTCAACCAATTCCCCCAAGCTTATGTCACCCTATTACAGGAGAGTTGATGAACAACCATTAATTATAACAGTTAAATCTCTCTTTCCTGAATTGCTTAATGCAGCGTGCAAATGTTTCATGTTCACTTTTAAAGGAGAGTAGACTAAAAAAAAAAAAAAACCCCACAGACAGTCACATTGTGAATCTTCTTGACACTAAAAAATTTGGAGCGCATCTTTCCTGTTCCTTTTGTGGATTGCAATACGTATTTAAGAAGGGTATTTTTCCACGTTGGGAAAATGTGACAACGCAAGTTCCAAATGTGTCTTGTCCACCTTCTCATCTGTTTCACTCATCACCTTTGATTCCTGGAAGCTCCAAGTAAGCTCTTCCATATCACCAGCTATTAATGGAGAGGCCAAATTGAAATCTCCCCAAACGGGATGAAGTTTCACTATTTGTTTATACATGACACGTCTTTGCCTGAGACTTTAATTATTGTTCCTCGGAGCACTTAACGGGAAGGTCAGCAACGGTGGCTGTCATTTGATAAATGGCAGGAAGATGAAGTGGGTGAACAGAATTCTTTATTAGACATGGCCATTTACAAGGAAGTGATTAAACAGAGAAGAGAGGTATCATGAGGGAAAATGTGCTGAATTTATTTTTCCTCCTGTTTGATATCAAGAAGGATAGCGCAATGCTGTGCAAATTAGCCAAGCGGCCATTAACTCTTCCGGCTAACTGCTATTTAATGTTTGTTTTGCAAAAACGGTGACAGAGGCGGCTTTATAAAGCTGGTGGGAATGTGACGTGTTTGTTTTTAAATTATTCAGGTAGGTGTGGGTGCCAAAATGTGGCTCGAGAAGGTCTCGGCTCTCTTAAAAGGTCTTGGATAATATAGTCCAAATTATTATGTAGGCCTTCCTTCCGTTCTTCTGAAACCTGGTTTCTTTCACCTTTCATCTCAGTCAAATGCTGGTTTGCAGCATTAGCCGCAAGGAATAGGTTTCTTCGTAATCAGATAAAAGGAAATTCTCCTTCTTTTAATCTTCAGGATGGATCTCCACCAAGATCTAAACATTTTCATATGCTCTGTTGAAAATTGTAAAAACAACAAGAACAACAACAGGAGACTTGCTAATTATAAAGTCAGTGATAATTGTTGAATTATGGCATCAAATGCATGTTAAGAATAACCCTTATGTAAGTAATGAATATGCCAGTTTATTAACAGGTGGCTTCACTTGTGTTCATAATGCTATAACATTAATAACTTTATTGTGAGGTATTTGGGATGGAGAAAATCCTGGAAAAAACCAAAAACATTTGAGGATTGTTAGCCAGTGCTAAGCCAGGAACAGCAATCTGGATGCTTTCTGAACTTGGTTGTTGCGTTGCAGATGTTTCATTACCCAACTAGGTAACATCATCAGTGCTAGATGGGGGTGGGGTTTGCACTGATTTTAGCACTGATGAGGCTCCCTAGGTGGGTAGTGAAACATCTGGAACGCAGCAACCAACCTCAGAGAGTACAAGGGATTCCATAGTTCAACCTATTTATTGAGGAAATTAGCAGCCTTAAAGTTGCAACCATTGTAAGAGGTTCAGTGTGGTTTCATTGTTGCTCTTGCAATGGTTGAAGAGACTCAATCCTTCTGCCTCTGCCGCTTTCCCCTTGATTCAGTGCTAGTTTAATTATTCTCTGGCATACATTTGGGAGGGCAAGAACCCAGCTGATGTAGTTTAGTGGCAATGCTACACTCAGCATAGTATGATATTAATTGGAATTCCTCTTTTATAGCAGGGATTTTATGTTTCATAAACAAAAAATTAAGAGACAATTTCTTAAATTAGATGATACCACCACAAAGTAATTGTTTTACAATCAAGTGTTATGTAAAGCTTATATATCATGATAAATAATACATAAGGAACGGTTCTTTAAAATCATAATAAAACTAGGAAGGCACTGGAAACTTTAAGCCTTGGATAACTTTCCTTGTAAGGCAAAATTCTTACGCTTGAAAAAATAATTAGCTGAGTTGCAAATTAACGCAAAAGAGGTCCACAGGACTTGGTTGGCAATTCTTAATTAGAAAGTGTCTGAATTCTGAAGGCTAAACTGATCATGCAACAACAAGGTTAATTAGAAGTACTTGCACGGTTCAATACTTCTGTTTAAGTAGGTAATCTTATTACAATAGAAAACAAAAAAATACGGGCGATTTTAGATCCAGAAGAAAAATCATAGTGCCAATAAAACCCCAGTTGAAATGAATCATGTTGAAATTGGAATACTGGGCGGTATTTTTTATTTATTTATTTTAAAGAGTCCATCACTTTCCTTTCCTTCATACAGCTCTTCAATCGTGGCCCTGAAATCTCCTTTAACTTTGGACGCAACATTTCCACACAAGTAAATTTCTTCAGAATAAAACAGGCCTAACTAACATCTATGCGTTTCTCCTCTCTCCCAGCATGGAATGGGAGACACAATCCATACCCCAAATCTTAATTATGAAGGGAAAACCCTTCTTCAGTGGGGGTGCCTGTTCAATTCCAGGCCCATCTGTTGCAAGGCAATTAGTTATCCGTAGCCCAAAACTCTCTTGTCCAGTTATTCCAAATTGAAAAAAAAAAAAATCTCCTGTTCTTTGATCCGTTGTCCTACATCTGTTTGCTTTGGGAAATATTCTGGAAATTTGCAGAAGTTGGCCCCCCCTGCAGGGGACTTATGAAATGTGAGTTCACAGCAGGGACGGTATGACACACAGTATTGAGAAAAGCTCTTCTGCCAATTGTTCAGGGCACAGTTTATTCTCTGAGTGCTCCTGGCATAGTATCAAAGGTTTGTGTGGCTTATTTAACTGTGTCTGTATTTAACTGGTCTTCCCACTCACACCCACCCCGAATTCTTCCTCCTTCTAGTGAATGAGCCGCCTCTCTAAATGCATCCCAGATATTTCGCTCACCCAGATCTATTTTTGCACTTAAAGATCCCATTCAGAAGATCTCCTATTAACCACAACCCTTTATGTCTGCTTTGGTATTTTTAAATCCACGTTAGGCTGCTCCCTTTATTTTGTATAGCTTTTTTTGTGGGGGGGCTGCTTCTTTTTTCTTCAGAATTGAGCTTGGTTTGAACTCAGCTCGTTTTTTGGGTAACGAAAATTCTCGCCCCAGTCCAGGTTCCAAGCAGAAGGACCTTTGTAAAGTTGTCATCTGGAGCCATTCGATTTTCCTGTGCCTTTCAGAATATTTGTCTGCGTTGTAACGTTACATGACAGGCGTTTGCCTTCTGTGAATCTGTGTCAATCAGTTGCCCATCCTGTGAAATGCAAACAAGCAGGGGTGCAGACAGATTTCTTTAGGTGTCGTAGAGTCACTGGGCTTTGTCTCATGCCTCAGCACACACCCACAAAGCCACACTCCTCAGCGGTAACACAAAGTCTGCTACGATTTGTTGCTTAATGATAGCAATGCCACCCACTCTTATAAAGCTTAATGACTACAATATTCATGATGACCCTGAAAATAATGGCATGGTGTGAGATGCCACGGCATGGGAGAAGAAATTTCTGGAGTCCTTAGTTCCAAACTTTTCTTTGCAGACATGGGAAGTTTCCAGGACGAGAACCAGTGGAAAGCCGTACCTGAAGGACAAGCTGCTGTTCTAAACGTGCCCCACATCCCCAGTTACCCCAAACCACAAGTGACATGGTTCAGAGATGGGCACAAGATTATACCGGGCAGCAGAATGTAAGTAACAATCCAATTATGGTTGGATTATTAAGATGTGACCAACCGCACATTTCATTCCATAATGCAACTTGTATTTTAAGAGCAAGGTTATGGGCTATTGATAACCATGCAAGCTAATGCTTCGAAGGAACGAGATAAATGCCTGTTTTAAGTAAGTCTATCAGATGTCTATTTAACTATTTCAAGACAATAGCAACATCTGCCTTTGCGATATTGATCTGTTCCTCACTAGAGATCATTAGTTTGGCTTTGCTTATTTAAAACAAATCCTAAGCAGATCCACAGATAGTTATTTACCCTCCTGCACCCACCTTCCATTCTACTTTACAGTACTTTATTTAACAATGAAATGGCAATTAGTGTTTGTTTTCTTTTAGCTCCTTTTACCCTGCAGTGACAGTTTTATTTTCTTTAGTCTAATTAGCAGTTCAAGCCTTCCCAGGCAGCAGCTGCGCTCTGATTACCTACGCATTGTCGCTAGGTGTTCTCATCACGCACCCGTCCAAAGTGCCAATCTGGTTTTAACTCAAACTCTGGCCTTTCTTTCAACGGGCTCCCTTACGTAATTTAGTAAGCAATTAGTGGGGACCTCAGGGTTTTGCTTTGGTGACTGCCAAAGGCAAAAATATCAGAATGATTTATAGAGCTACCACCAGGAATTCAAGGAAGGTTGCAAAGTATCTCGGACCACTAATGAAAAATTGATCCTCAACAGCAAGGATGGATGTCCTACCAACATCCAGGAGCAAGTTTTTATTTTTTTTAACCTGACACCTTTGCTTGTCCCGCTATGGACAAGCACCTCATACACAAAGGTGATTTCCACGCCAATTATGGAGTTCCAAAGGTGCTTTTTTCAAGAGGCAACTGGACATTCTGGTTTTGCCTGGAAGACATTTCACTTCTCATCCAAGAAACTTCTTCAGCTCAAATAAGTCTCTAGTCCTCAAAGTATTTCCGAACTGAAGACAGAACAATGACTGCACAATTAGCTCATATTTACTGAAACAGATGCCATCCGTGTCACATCACTGCACAGGTTAATCTCAGGGTGTCCCGTCAACGGTTCCAACAACTTCATGAAGCTATCAAGCAGCAAGGAGGATCAACAGAATAGGAGCTGAAGAAGCTTCTTGGATGAGAAGTGAAACGTCTTCGAAGAAAAACCAGAAAGTCCAGTTGCCTCTTGAAAAAACACCTTTGGGACAACTAGGACCTGGATAACTGAGAACCTCCTTAGACATTTACGTTATGGAGTTTTGGTTGAATTCTTAGTTAGTGATATAGAGTTTATGTACAATGTGGATTGTCCACAATCCAAAGCTCTCAAGGTTTAGCAAATGATAACTGTTCTATAACTTGGGGTTTTATGGTTCCAGAGCAGGATTTCTGCAAATTCTCTAGACCAGAGGTGTCCAACCTTGGCCACATGAAGACTTATGGACTTCAACTCCCAGAATTTCCCATGTTGTCTGGCTGGGGAATTCTGGGAGCTGAAGTCCATAGGTCTTCACGTGGCCAAGGGTGGACATCCGTGCTCTAAACCGAAAGCAATTTCCCCTGAAATCCAGTCTATCATCTTGGAAATATTTTCTGTTGAATTCCAAGCGTGTCTGGGATCTCAGCCATAGGCGGTTCACCAATGATAGCTCTCTTAATCCGTCCCAGCTAAGCCATGTAAAAACCTCCTGGCAGGATTTCTCACTTTTTGCTTCTCTACAAAGCATACCAACGACACTAGAGCAAAATAATAATAATAATAATAATAATAATAATAATAATAATAACAACAACAACAACAACAACAACAACAACAACAACAACAACAACAATAATAATAAACTATTGTGTTTTTCCTTCTTTAATGCAAATGGTTTTTTTTTGCACCCGATTGCTTAATGAAAGTTGAATCATGCATTGCCATTTCTATCCCTTCTGAACAGGAGAAATATTTCTGGCAAGGTATGAAGCAGGGTTTGCTAGCCTTTTCACATCAAAAGACTGAAAGGCGGTGGAAATCGGGGCACCGTTGCTAGCAATTTCTATTTCCACAGAAACAGAAAGGTTGGAAGGGAACCCTATCAAAAAGTGTAAACATGTAAATTTTCTAATAGCAAGAAACACGTTTAATTTGCCAATTCTCTCCAGGCATGGTAGCTTGAAATTTTTAAAGCAAACGGTGTTTACAGAGTTGCAGCTTAAATAGTATTTTTAATTATGTTGCCACCTGTCTAAGACATGGTTGGCTGGGGCACATATTCCAGTAGAGAGAAATTCCCTAAAGGTGGGCTTCACCCAGAATGAGTCCGAAAGCTCGGAAGAGTATACCTCTGGTCCCGATGACCGACCCAAATTTGATTTTGCATCATTATCCCGGGACACGTATATTTGCCTTCATTCGTTTATCTAAATTGGTTGCTTAAATCCTTGGACCCTTTGAGGACAGCCTGCTGTGCTTGGAGGGCTGTGTTGGTGTGGGCTGAAGTAGTGCTTTCAAAATGAGGCTCAAATGAACCTTCCCAATACCAGATCTAAAAGGTATTGATGTTTCCTGGTTCTCGTAGGATAGAAAAAGTGCAGAGAAGAGCAACCAGGATGATGAGGGGACTGGAGACTAAAACATATGAAGAACGGTTACAGGAACTGGGCCTGGCTAGTCTAGGGAAGAGAAGGACCAGGGGAGACCGGAGAATAGTCTTCCAATATCTGAGGGGCTGCCACAGAGAGGAGGGGTCAGGCTATTTTCCAAGGTCAGACGAGGAAGAATGGATGGAAACTGAACAAGGAGAGATTCAACCTGGAAATAAGGAGAAACTTTCTGATAGTGAGAACAACCAACCAATGGAATAGAAATTGCCTTCGGAAGTTGTGGGAGCACCATCACTTGAGACTTCCAAGAAGAAATTGGACTGCCATTTGTCAGAAATGGTGTAGGGTCTCCCACTTGGGTGGAGTAGATGACCTACAAGGTCCCTTCCAACTCTGATTATCTGTTATCTGTAGATGAATGTCTCTTCCTCTAAATACCTTTTACCCGTTCACCTCTTGGTGATATCATCACTGCTCAGTTGCTATTGGATGCTTTAGCAAGGGGTGTCCAACCTTGGCCTCTCTAAGACTTGTGGACTTCAACTCCCAGAATTCCCCATCTCTCACTTCTGGGAGTTGAAGTCCACAAGTCTCAGAGAGGCCAAGGTAGGACACCCCCTCTGTAGCATTTTCTGTGCCAGGATTGCACTAATTCAATTTGTGTCTCATTCTAATCTCTTGCTTAGATATTATCGTGTTAAGCTCTTTGAGTTGTTCCAGGATGTTTTTATTTTTTTAGCACTATATCTCCTCTTAATTTGTATGTTAAGGGTAATTCACTAAGTAAGCAGTTTTTCATCTTGCTAAAAGTAATTTATAGCTCTCAGCATCTAGGGAAACCTCTCGCCCCTATTTTTTAAAAAAATTTCTTACAAAAAGGAAAACTTTCCTTATTTTGCAGCCATTGCATTTCCTTTTGGGTATGAAATAAAGTCAAGTGTTTCTCTTTTCTCTTGGTGGAGTATTTGATAGTGTTTCTTAAGAATTTGCTTTCAGTCAGCACATTTTATTATTTTTATCTCTCTCCAGGAGCCCTAATAGTACTATTTTCATTCCTCTTCATGTTTAATTGCACATTTTTTGCTTTCATTATTGATCACTTTTACTTGAATGACTTTATAATTTTTTTTTGCTCTGGTTATGCATCTTTCATGGGCTTGTAAAACATTGATTAAAAATAAATATGTACAAAGCTCATGCATGTACATATTTATAGGGTTGTTATTTTACATAAATTTATATACTCAATATTGCTTGGAACCAGAAAAATGCACTTGGGGGAGAAAGTGGAATCCTCTTTAGAAATGGGTGAATGCAAGATTTATTTGTACTGAGTGAGATAATTTCCCATCTATTAATACTTTCACTGTATAAGCACAAATGGTTTCCTTCCCACATTGGGAATAAGACTTGTCATACCTCTTCAATCCAGCCTTTTAAATGACTTTTAGTGTTTTAAGTTTAATGTTTTCCTTGATTTATAGCGTACTTCCTTGGTGATTTGGTCCAAAGACACATTCTTGATAGACAAATAAATGCTGCCAGATGTTGACTATTGTTGCTAAAATATTATTTAGCAGTAGGGGCATCACTGATCATAAATGGTTATAATTACCAGATGCATGTACCGCAAACAGCTAGTGCATTTCACATATTCTATTAGATGCAGAATAAACTTGCCAAGAAGCTGTGAAAAGAGAGAGAAAGAGAAAATAGCCTAACATTAAACCCTGTTATCTTAAGCTTACACGCTTCTTTCTGCCAATGGCTCAATCAACAGATGATGGCTAAGCTAGAGTACACTGATAAGATTTCATCATTATCCAGGAGGATAATATGAAGCCCTTTGAGTGATGCAAAGCAATAAATCTCCTAATAGTCTAATGATTCTTCATCTGCCTATTTTGGTTATCCCAATGCAATCAGTTTAATCATCTCTGCAGCGAGGGAGTGATTTTAGAGTTCATACGTTTTACCCACCAACATTGCCGAAAAAGGAAGAATGAAAATTGTCTGTATAACTCAGCTGAAACTAAGTTGTTGATCTTTGTCAGGGAATCCCAAGAAGGGAATTTCCAAGCTCAGAGAACTGTATATGATCGTTCTGTGAAAATGTTAAGGCTCTTTAGATCTTTGAGGCTGTGTGGAATATTGCCTCTTCGCTTATGAAGAAATATCGGTAAATATTTGAAAAGCCATGCTTAAAACAACACAATCATAGTCTGTTCTCTCTCTACACAGGTAGTCCTTGACAGATAACAGTTTGCCCAGTGACTGTTCAAAACAGTGGTGGGATTCCATTTTTTTTTACTACTGGTTCTGTGGGTGTGGCTTGGTGGGCGTGGCCATGCAACTGTATGGGCGTGGCTTTCTTTTTTGCTTTTTTGCATCCTCTACCCATTTGGGGGGACCTTCTGGGCCTCAGAGGAGCCTCTAAGGGAGCTGTTTTTTTCCCCCTACGGTTCCTCTAAGGCTCAGGGAGGCAAAAAATGGAGGAGGAGGGCTGAGCCATTTTTTGCCTTCCTGGGTTTCAGCAAGGGAATCCCGGCACAGCTGATCTTACCTACAGCTGATTGTCGGGAGAGGGAAAAAAAAGAAAGAAATATCTTAGGTGAATGTTAGGCGAGCAGGGTGAGTGAGCATCGGGCGGGAGGGCAACCGGGTTGAGGGCGTGGCCAGCCAGAACTTACTACCAGTTCGGTGACCCACACCAAATTCTTGCTACTGGGTCGTCCGATCCGGTGCGAACTGGCTGAATACCTCCACTGGTTCAAAGTTACAACAGCACTGAACAAAGTGACTTATGACCATTTTTCACACGTAGGACCGTTGAAGCACCCCCCATGGCCTCGTAATTCAAATGCTAGACAACTGACTCACATTTATGATGGTTGCAGTCTCCCAGGGTCATATGATCCCCTTTTGATTCACTTAACAACCATTGCTAACTTAACAACTGCACTGATTCACTTAACAACAGTGGTGAGAACAAGTCGTAAAATGGGGCTAAAACTCCCTTAACAAATTTCCTCACTTAACAACATAAATTTTGGGCTCAGTTGTGGTCATAAGTTGAGGACTACCTGTACTGATAACAGACTAAAAGGACATTAATTTCTGAACAATACCTGTTGGGCTAGAAATAGCTGGTTTGTGTGTGTGTGTGTGTGTGTGTGTGCGTGTGTGTGTGATTCTAGCTCAGCTTAAAGTTCCATGTATCACTTTGTTACTTGAAAATTTACAACACTTGGTCATG
This sequence comes from Pseudonaja textilis, assembly GCF_049901715.1. NCBI lineage: Eukaryota > Metazoa > Chordata > Lepidosauria > Squamata > Elapidae > Pseudonaja > Pseudonaja textilis. The sequence goes on from NC_142003.1 coordinate 2,953,964, forward strand.
CCTATATGCAACAATTCCAGTGCTGCACTTCTTTGCAAATATTAGCCTGTTGAACAGCTTAGCCTAGTTGCACATAATTGCATTTCACTTACACCAGATAATACTTTAATTAAAATTGTGATAATTAGCATGTATTTTTAATGAACAATAAATTTGGAGATTGCCAAGTTGTTGGTGCGTTAACTGAATAATACCGCTTTTTGGAAAAAGGCAATCCTCCCACCACCACAAAGCTTCTAAATCTGCAAAACTTTAGTTTTAGAATGTCATTATTTATCTTTTTAAAGAAAAGGCACCGATGTAGAATTATACACGAATGACATTGGCCCCTCCTGCAAAGGGCTGTGGTTTAATTCGATTAGGGGGAAGTCGGTTTCCTTATGCAACCTGTGTTTGCTCAAGGAATTTGACTTCCAACAAAACAGTTCTGCTTTTTTAAAAATATTTTTTAAACCTTTATTAAAAATTTAAAACATTAAAACACCAAATACAATATAAATATTTAAAATGAAAGTGTTGTATATATTACAATCCATTCTGACAGCGCTTACATTAGCATTCGCACAACATTGGAAAGGAGATTCTATGCTGACAGATAGTTTAATTATCCAAAAGATTTTCGATTGCGTGGAAATGGACAAACTTTCTTTAGAATTAAAAGAGAAGGAAAACTCAGATTATTATACAGTTTGGGACAATTGGTATCATTGGATGAATAATAGAAACAAGCAATTAAATAGCTAAGGAATGTATAATGTAGAAAGATAGAACAATTAGAAATATCAAATACACACTGGAATAACAATTGAAAACAGTAGTGCTTTTATACTATTTATTCAGTTCAACTCCATATGTAGGATGGTCGCTAGCAAAAGAGCTTCACACATCATTCCTTTTTAAGATTACAAAGCCTAAATTGCATTCATTTATTCCATACCTCTATTTCTCAACCTTGGAAAGAGGAGTTAGACTTCAACTCTCCCAGAATTTCCCAACCAGCTGATTTTAAAAAATGACATTTTTTTTGACATACTTCAGATATGCTTTTTAAAAAAACCAATCCCTTCCCTCTCTTAAAATACACAATCTGCTGTGAGTTACAACATGAATATAACCCAAGAAAAACTCAGCAAAAATACAGAAAGCAAGGCTACCAACGATAGTCCCCAGGAACCCGTAATTGTATATTTTAGCCTTTTCAGGGCATCTTGAAAATAGACTTCAAACTTTTCATAGCTCCCAGGAAGAAATCCGAAATAACGCTTTTCTTTTGAAGCTACTGAGCTGGATTTCATTAGCGAATATGACCCTGTGCAGGTTGGTCTATTTGGAAACGAGAGCAGCAAACAACTGTTCTCTTTTTAAAGGTGTATTTATATCCCCCAGAGTTAGTAATTCTAATTGAATTGTATTTTAATGTCAGCTCTTATCGCTCGTTGTGTCAGAGCTGTACATTGCTCAGGGATGAAAATGATGAATGATTTTCATCATTGCTCCTGCTATGCTTGCTCATCGCAAAGGACGAACAGAAGTGACTCGCTCAGCTCAGTGGCCTTGATTGCTTCGTTTCTGCTGGACTCTTGGTTCAGGAGAATGAGAGAGCGAGAGAGAGGGAGAGGGAGAGGGAGAGAGGGAGTGTTTGACTCAACCTGTTTCCAAGAGAACAAACACAAGACAAAGGCTGCAGCACAACCTTTTACTGTTTCATCTATGAATTCTGTTTCTTCACAGATAAAAGGCTGCTTCCAACTAATTAGCTACAAGAAAGAGCCTTGCCAAGTTTTTGCAGGACTGCCAAAAACCCAACAGATAAGAAATAGTTTACAACACAAGAGTCTTCAAATGCCAACTATAATGTCCACGAGGCTGAGTTTCAAAATGTCTTTGCCTTCTGCAATGAAGGTTTGTTTCACAGCTGGCTTTTATCTTCTTGAGGGAGGGGCCATTACCGTGCAGCCTTACTCCCAAGATGCCCATGCTGTTGTAACTGTTCTTTCCTCTGAGCAATCTTCGTGCATGTGCACTTGGCACAGGCTCCTCGGGAACCTCCTCATAACTGCTGCCAGCCCCCACAATCTCTGAAGGCAGCAGTCCACTCCCTAATGGTCCTGGCCCCTCATCTGAGTCCTCGCTCTCCTCAGCTGTCCGCACCTGCTGCCAGCTAATCACAACTGGGAGAGGGAGGGAGGGAGGGATAGAGAGAGAGAGAGAGAGAGATTTCCCTTCCCATCCTTCTCCTGAACCTGACCTGGTTACAGCAAGTAACGGATTACTTGGAGTCTTGGTTCACAACGCACATCCCACAACACAGGTGCTAGATTGTGCCCCAGGTGTGAGAAATAGCTGTAACAACGATGTAACCGCATGGAGTCATATTGTTTCCTGCTCAAGCCTACGTTGGACATTAAGGAATGCAGCAATTTACATTTCTTTGTTGACTAACCAATGATTTCTCAAGAAATCATTGTTCATGTTCTTTCTTTTCAGTAGGAAAGCTGATAGACCAGACCCAAATGTCCTTAATATTAATAGCTGATTTAATACCTTGATTATGTCAAAACTTCAGGTGATATTTGTGGGCAAGCTGTCACCTGTTTCCACAGAAACAAAAATGGGACTGCATGGCCAACAATCCAGATATTAGGAAGCTTGTAAATTTCAGTTTTGGAAAATGTTGTTGTTGTTTTTTAAAAAAACATCTTACAATTTGAAACCAGCCCATTGCTGAACCCCTTATTTGGATTGATTTTGGAACTATATTGTTTACAGTATTGCAAAGCAGGTAGAAACCTCTTAATTTTGCTGGGCCAACGTTCACACAAACAGAAAGGATCCCAGTCGCATTCAGAAGAGGGAACAGTATCATGAGTATTTTAATTAATGCCTGAAGTCTGAATAATTTGCTGGTTTTTAGAAAAGCAACTGTGTTTGCATAACATGCTAAGCCATATTGTTGTTTGGCTTTGGGGGTCATCTAGGTCAACCCAGGTCAGGCTAATAAATACCATTAAGGTGGAGGGCCCTAATGATGACCTCTAAGTATGCCTAGGTTGGTTGTCCACCTTGGGGTCAATTTTTGGAGGACTACAGCTCCCCTTTCATCTGCGCCTGTGATGCAGGCTTTGTTTTGTTGTTGCTAGTGGAAGACAAACAGATATTTGCAAAATAAATGAAGGTAAAGAAAGATGAGTGGGAAGAGAACCTTGATTTCCAATGAAATTCAAGATGCACCTGTTAATTAAAAGCATTGTGGCCTTTTCTTTCAGACTTCAGATCAAGGTCTACATTTCATCCTTTCAACCTTGATCATAAGATGGGCTTCTCTAACTGAAATGCCACTGTTCTTGCTCTTTGTGTTGAAAAGTCAGAAAACCGTGCTGATGAATTAAGATGTTAATCGTGCATTCTGCTTTCATGGAGCTACAGTACTGCAGAGAGTTGAATAGCCCATCATCGTGCAAGGGGATCCAACACTGCCTTATAGGAAAAGGAAGGAGAACAAATAGGTGCTTTTATGCTCTGGGAAGTGATAATACTGCTCTATGCTGCACTGGTGAGACCAAACCTGGAATGCTGTGTCCGGTTCTGGTCACCATGATAGAGAAAAGATCTTGAGACCTTAGAAAGAGTGCAGAGAAGAACAACAAACATGATAAGAGGCCTGGAGGCTAAACTGCAGGATGAACAGTTAAGGGAAGTAGAGATGTTTAGCCTAACAAGGAGAAGGCTTAGGTAAAAGGAAAGGTTCCCCACGCCCATCCATGTTGGTCGTTTCTGGCTCCAGGGGGCTGGTGCTCATCTCTGTTACAAAGCCGAAGAGCCTGTCCAAAGATGTCTCCATGGTCACATGGTTGGCATGACTAAACGCCGAAGACGCATGGAACTGTGATTCCTTCCCACCAAAGTGGCCCCAATTTTTCCACTTGCATTTTTACATGCTTTTGAACTGCTAGGTTGGCAGAAGTTGGGACAAGTAATGGGAGCTCACTCCGTTATGCAGCACTGGGGATTCAAACTGTTGACCTTTCTGATCGACAAGCTCAGCTTCTTAGCCACTGAGCCACCGCGTCCCTAGAGAAGGCTTAGGGGAGACCCAGGGGTGGGATTCTACCAGTTCGTACCTATTTGCTAGAACTGGTTGCTAACATTCTAAGCAGTTCGGAGAACCTGTTGTTAGAAGAAATTCCTGGCCTAATCCTGTAAGGAAGGCAGGAAGGAAACATTCTGGTGTTGCTTACAGAAACTGCCTCTCCGTTAACCCTTATTGCATTCTTGGCAGGACTCGACTTCCTGTCTCAGGAACTTCTCTGGAGTTTTTTTCCCCTGCTTTGCTGGTATTTTGCTCATGTGGAGTGACCATTCAAAGTTACAATGGCACTGAAAAAAGTGACTTATGACCCTTTTTCACACTTACAACTGTTGCAGCATCCCCACAGTCATGAGAGGCCAGGCGAGGAGATGCGTGCCTCGATGTGAGTGATGTTGAGTTGGCCACGCCCAGCCGATAACATGACCACCCAGCCACGCCCACCAACTTAGCCATGCCCACAGAACCAGTTGTTAAAAAATTTGAATCCCCCCCCCTCCCCGGGAGACCTAATAGCCATCTTTGAATACTTGTCCCAGGGAAAAGGGAGTCAATTTATTCTCCATAGCACTTGAGAGCAGGACAGGAAGCAATGGATGGAAGCTTATCAGAAGGAGACCCAGTCTGGAAATAAGAAGGCGTTTCCTGACTCCATCGCTGGAGGTTCTCAAGAAAAGATTGGGCAAAACGTTTGTTTGAGATGGAATAAAAACTCCTGCCTTATGATTGTTGGCGCTTGTAATTGTGGTACCTCCACAGAGGGACTAAATAAAAACAAAAAAACCCACACAATTCTGGACAAACTCACTTATTACGATTTGGTGCTATGTATGAACAAAGTCACTGTGGTTTATTCAACCACTCAATGGTTAACTTGACCTGGATTTAGAATGATATGTGAATGTACCCAGCCTCTAAAGTTTGCATGGGTACCATAGCCCAACATGGATCAGTCCAAATCAGCTGACTCTGCACAGCTCAGATAAAATCTGAGATTGAAGAGGAAATGTAACATTATTGATTGAAAGTGTGATATTTTATCGCATCTGGAAGCCCTATATAAATTCAGAAAACTATAGCTCACTGTTGTATTTAAGATCTTGTTTTGATTAGTGAATAGATATATGACCTTGCAAATAGCCTCCCTTTGACGTGGTCTTGATTTAGCTTTCCATTAGGCGTGTTAAACTGATATATCACTGATAATGTAACCGGTAGGTGGTTTGCAAAGAAAATGTTTTTATGGAAGTAAAAAAAAAAAAGAAAGAAAAAGAAATGAAGGCTTAATAGTTTAATACCTGGTGGCTTTTAATCTATAGCTGTCAATGTTAATTTGATTATATATATATATTCTTTGAGAAAGGTTCATTGCCACGAGGTTTTGCTAATCAAGATTCATAAAGGTTAAATATCATTTATCACCCTCCTGCAGTACAGAGTAAACCAATTTATGAGGATGGAGTAGAGGAAAGGAAATAAAAATGCAATAGATACGAAATGAAGAGGTGCAGTTTCACTTTTTAACGATGTGTATGGTTTTCTAATACAAAGCGTAAATTCTTTTTTATTTTCTGTGTTCAACAGATGCCTATTATGGCTGCCCATCTAGCCAGGAGAGTTCTGGGCAGCCAAGAGGTAAAAAAAAAATCATTCAAATTGATTAGCGAGAAACTAAGCTGAGGTTCCTTGAAAAGACGAGAAAGAAATCTCACTGCTAGCATTTTGCACACACATCCATTAGCATCTTGCCCCTAATGGCTGTGGTAAAAGCCACATCTTCACAACCTTCTAATTTTTTTTAAGCACCTGGGATGCTGCAAACAGAATATTTATGAAGGAAATATTTAATAGGCATGGAAGCTAAGTATCTGTCTCTAGCTTATGGTTGACTGCCATGCTTCTAAACCATAGTAAAGCATTCAGAAAATGTTTTCCCAAGGTGATAAAAAAAAAGGAGTCCTCTTCTATTTTAAAATAACCATTACTTAGCTAACCTCCGCTTTGAAGTCAGCGGGTTTCAAATAATTGTATTTCATGCCAATCAAAGTTCATCTGCAGTTTTATTGTGACTCCATTGGAGAAAACAGGTGTGGATTAAAAAAATTATTGATAGCGTGGAACTGAAAATCAGTTTTTTACCCTCACGTGCGTAAGAAAGGAAGTATATGCCAGTCCAATGGAAGAAGATTCGAATAAACCAGCAGAATACAAGTTAACAAAATGCATTTCGCATATCATGGAGGGATAGAAATTAGTGAGGGGTGTAAAGAAATGGACTCTCCACCTTTAGTTTCCATTACAAAGGTTATACCAGCCCGTGCTTATCCTACCTGGATGTAGCCCCTGAATTTTGGGCAGGGGGATTTAATACACACAGGTTACTGTACATATTTACTTAAAAAGAATGCAGTAAGTCTGATTGAACCCAGTGGGTTTACTTCGAGGAAGACACGGGCTACTTTAAAGCGTTCTGCGGATCCCTCCCCGCCACAACCTTATTAAAGAAACTTATTAGATGGCAAATGTGGGTTGAAACCATGGGGTGAATCTTTCTCTACTACTCATGATTATTGATTTTTTTCTTACTGATTTCCATATAGTTTAAAATAATTTTAATAAGGGGAAATCATTCTCTTATTTTTTTTTCCCAGAGCTTTTCTTTCCTTGAGCTAGAATTCCATTTCTCCTGCCTCTAATTTGGCAATATTAACAGATTCCTCTCTTTCTTCAGGGGATATATTCCTTCAAATATTTCTGGATTGCTGGGTAATGAAGTGACTGTTCTCAGAGATTTCAAAGTCTCTGGATTTCTAAATTAGCAGGGATTCCCACCTTCATATGACAGAGGCAGGGAGTTATCAGGCATTCTTCTTCTTTTAGTTGTTTGTTTTTTAATTTTTTAAAATGATTCTTGGAGACTTTGGATGGATTTCTAAAATGTATCATCAAATCTTCCACCCACGTTTTTCAGAAAGATAAAAAGCTATTGTCTCAATGCCAACATGAAAGGACATCGCAGCTCAGTCTTACATGCTGGAAAGAAGGAGTCAAAATGCCATTGTGTTGATCTATCAAATAGCAGATAGCTGCCTAAAGCTCAACTTTTGGAATATATAATGGTCTAAAAGATGTAATGAAAGGCATATTCAGACAGTGAGTCTCAGATAACCAAGGAAGAAACCAGGACATAAGACACGGAGTTGTGTCCAGTGCAAAGAATCAGGACCATACATTAATTGAGACCAGATAAAGGTCAACAGACTTCAAGAGGGATTGAATTTAGACCATTTGTGGGAACGTAAGGACCCCAGGCTTATGACTCACTTAACTTTACCCTCCACAGCTCTGTCTGCTTTTTTCCTACAAGTTGTAATAGAGGCACAACAAATGTTTGATCACCTTCCCATAATTTGAAGACTTTTCTATTGTTTTTTTTCCTTCTTCTTCTTGCCAATGTTTGTTTCTCAGTGAACATGTGTAAAAAATGTGTCTGTAGATAGCACACCTGTCATCTTGCAACAACACTTGGATTGATTGGTACAAGAAATACTGTAGGATTTTTATTTCTATTTTCTGTTGTCTGGCAGTTTTAAGAATTTCTGTCTAATCTGGTAGGCAGTCTCTTTCTCTTCCCAGCCCCTGCTTGTTGCTACAGTGAGCTTAAAGGTTTGTCATCCTCACAAAACATCTGTTGTTTCTTCTTCTTGCCTGCTGCTTTGTGTAGCCTCTCTCTGGTGTATTCCTTAATATAGCAGTCAATAACTGAAGCCTGCAAAAACAACTTTTGGTTCATTTTTAAATTATACTTCATTACTCCGTTGTCAAGTATCTTTTTAGCATAAATAAACATTGAAGCTAGAATTGCCGATGTGAGGCCCTTTTTGAAAAATGAAAGAAATCCTTTTTTTTTTTTTATTTCACTTCGTCCAGATAATGTTAAATAGTCCTTCAGCGAGAATAAATCAATTTTTGTACCATATAGCTTTCAATCAGAGTGCTTGGAACGAAATAACAGCCTCTTTAAGGGAGCTTGAAAGGATCTCGGAAAGATGCTCTTCTATTGTATACCTAACAAGAGTTCAGAGGGTTCTCCTCCACCCTCAAAATCCCCCCAGGAGCAATTTTTCTGACATAGAAAAGAAAGCCCAGGATTGAGAAAAAGCTGTGAAAACACCCACTCGGCACTTGATATCATCATTGTATCATCTGAGATGATGATTGTGGTGCCACTTGTGTCTTGAACTTCTTTCTTCTCTGCAAGAGAGATAACGACCCAAAGCCAACAAATAATCAGATCTTTTTCAAAACAATTGACTGTCTTCTGATCGGTCTCTGGGCAGGAGTTGAAAGTCCTTCAACCCCTGTGATGGATTCAGTACCCTGGACCCCTCAAAAGAACCAGGCCTTTCCACCTTTGAGATGAGGCTCACCCATCCCTCCTCAAGACCCATTGCTCCTGAAAATAGTTAGCAGTGCTGCCAACGGATCAGTCATTTCCTCCCATTCTTGGGGTTAAGGCCATGTTAGGTAATATTTCAGGTTGAAGAATCAGGACCTCATGTGAAGTTTCAGTTAATAAAATTTGTTGCTCACACCTCTATACAAGAATCTAGTCAAATAACAGCACTAAACAGATGTTAGATCAGAGTTAACAGAATTCAGGTGAAGGTTGGACTTAGACCACCTATGGGAACATAACGACTCCAGGGTGATTCCTCCCTTGACTCCAACCTCCAGGTTCTACCTCTTCTTCTCCAACACTGTGGCTTATATTAGAAATGCACTAAGTTTTGAAATTATTCTCAGGGTTCCAAGTAGCAGCCCAGATGAAACCAAAACTCCAAGGCCAGAAGCTTCTTCAAAGTATAGATTTATTAGCCATGTCGTATTGGCACGGCTGGTGAAAACCCAACCCTGAAGTCCCCCCGGGTTTTCCCCACCCAATTCAAAGTCCAAAGTTCTTCCCCCCCACTACACAAAACCGTCACATGCCCCAGTCAGGACCTTCTCTCCATCCCTGAAGTCCTCCCATCCACACCCCTCCAGGTGCTGGGGAGAATGTCCTTGGTTCCCAGAAGAAAGAATGTTATTTTGGCTACACATCCCCCCAGCTATCTCTATCCCCCCCCCCCCCGCTTCCCCACAGCTCCATCTAGCTTCGCCGTGGCAACCCCTGAAGACGTTCAAAGTTGGCTCCAGGGTTGACAGTTATCCAGTGATGAAGTTGTCAGTGTTTCATCAGTGGAGGTTTTTTAAGAGACTGGACAGTCACTTGTCTGAAATGGTATAGGGTCTTCTGCCTGAATAGGTCACTCCAAAGCCCCTTCCAGTTGTATTCTGATTAATTGATTATTCCCCCTGAACAAAGACATATAATTATGTAATAGAAATTAATGAAATGAGCTTCAGAAATGGCTGCTTAGAGTCCTTTAATTGCTTTTTTCGTTGCTTGGATGTTTTACCTTCCTTTTAGGACCAGGGCTGCCTTGCAAAAAGCTACATAATACCTTGCGACACCCAACCTGAGGAGAACTCATAACTCATTGAATGCCATCGCAATAAAGCAGCTCAGTTAAAGGGCCATTTCTAACCCAGGCTAATAAATTGTTCACCAAGATTTCACTTACCGTAGTCAAAGGGCACCTTAGAGCACCAGACAATGAAGATGTGATTCTGCTGTGCATTGAGCTGTATTGCAATAACTCAGGCTGACTGTACATGCGACAAAAATATGGCTGGGTTCATTTTTCACAAATAATTCATGTTTAGGTTTTGTAAAATGAACAAAGGGGGAAAAATGAATGCACATTTCTAAACCTAATTTAACAACTAAAATGAGAATACTTGTGTACTGGCAGAATGGAACTGACTTATAATGTGGTGCTTTGTGCATAGAATTTCTTTCTTGTGAGCTGTGGCCAACTTACTGGTTTACTAGGAACGTTGGCTGATCAAGAGAACGAAATTCTCTGCTTGGAGTTTTGGAGACAAATAAGGAAGATATAATTTTCCAATTATTTGCCGGGCCTTCAATTGCATACCAGTACATCGCCAAAGTGAGCCAGTGAACATGGCCGGCTGGGGGGTTCTGGGAGTTGAAGTCCACAGGTCTTAAAGTTGCCAAGATTGGATGCCCTTGCTCTACAGCATAGAAAAACTGAAAATCTGCAAAAATTTCTCAGCTTTGGAATTCTAACCTTATGCAGATTGCTATTTCAGATGGCTGAATTTTGTGCTGTTGAGCAGATATTTAAGTAGAAGACTACATTTGCAAAAGGGAAGCCATGCCATCGTTCTGGCTTCTGGCATGACATTTGGACTAACATAGATCAGCTAAGTTTCTGGCTGGCTGGTGAATGTCACTGCCTTTGATCCCCCCGCAAACACCTTGACCTGGAGCCATTTGGGGGGACTTTCCATATGTAGCCATGACATCGTAGCTTCATTTCATGTGGGTGTCCTGCAGGCTACACTTTCCCATCTCTTAAGGTCATTCTTATCCAAGCATAACGACATATATAAAATATGCTGGGGTTAACGCAAAAAGCATTCTCATTCCGATTAAGGTGTTTTTACACTGAGCATCTACACAGATACCTTTGCCTTCGAAAAGTCTCTGCTCTTCGAAGCATTGTCTAGCAGCAGATTGTCCTCTCTATGGCTGCTTCCAGAAATAAGCTCAGTAGATGCCTTCATTCTGTCTGCTACAAAAAGGAACATATTCATAGTTTGGTATTCATTCGTTGTTTTAAGCCTCAGTAGTTTGTGAGGTGGGTGGCTCTCTAAATTTGACAAATAAATAAAAAATTTGAAACATTTCAGTACACTTTTTGACGCCTATACTAAGAGAATATCTTTCTTGTAACTATAACCATATTGGGTGCAGTAGTAATAGCAGTTATGGGTTCTCTTCACCCGCTAAGCTATACTTCACAGGTCTCACTGAGTGTGTTGCGGGAACTCGTCCTTGTCATAGCATCCTATTTGAACCTGGCCATCATTTTAAGCTATAATAGGGTTATTTGTTTTGGAATAACTTCCTCTGTGACCACAACAGTTCTGTTTTATCAACCAGGCCTCAATGTATTGTATGCTTTTGCCATCCTCTTTCCACTGCAGTAGTTATTATTCTTTATTCCTACAAATATTAGGAGTGATTTAGGAGAAGAGCGGGCATTGCTGGAGAGAGGGTAGAGTTAAGTGCACCATCAGCTTAGAATCGTTATGTTCCCATAAGTGGTCCAAGTCCAACCCTCCTGAATTCTGTTTCCTCTCATCTCGTGCCAATTTAGTGTTGAAGCTTAGATTCTTGCGCATGGATTTGAATAAATCTACGTTGCAACCGAACAGATTCTTTGTATCTGATAAGCCATAACTAACAGATCCTCTGTTCTACTGGCTGTGGAGCTTGAAAATGAGATATGAGAACCTTTTGCAGCTTGGACAGAGAGGCTGGACAGGCCGCAATGAGACATGGTGGCGGACTAAATGTGGTTTTATTTGATTGTCCATTGATGCTTAGCAGAGGTGGGTATTCAGCCAGTTCTGACCGGTTCTGGAGAACCAGTAGTGGAAACATTGAGTAGTTTGGAGAACCGGCCAATCCCACCTCTGACTGGCCCCGCCAACCCCATCTCTTCTCCACCTCCCATTGAGTCCCAGCTGATCGGCTGGGTTTCCTTTGGTTGCCCTGCACAGGAGAATGGAGCTGGAAAGCAGGTTAGTGGGATGGAGAAAGGAATGGGGATTTTGCAGGATATCCTTTTCCTTCCATGCCCACCAAGCTCACAGAACTGGTAATAAAATTTTTTTTTTGAATCCCACCACTGATGCTTAGACAAAATTCCAGCCTTCCTTTTGTTAACAGGAGAAAACTCTCTGCCAGCAGAATTTGATTGGAAGCATCTAAAGTCCTGTCTTTTATTTAATCTTTAACATTTCAAAACAATCTTTAAGTTGATTGCTCCTACTGTGCTTATCACCTGCATCTTCCTAGCCTAAATTGATTGAGGTATCTTTATGGAACTTTTCAGTATTGATCTAAAAGCACCGAAGCCACAGAAAACGACAGCTGATAGAAACACAAATACACCCAAGAATATATATATATATATATGTGTGTGTGTGTGTGTGTGTGTGTGTGTTTACTGAGGTTCTCGCGCGTGTGTGTATGTGGATCTTTGGTTGTTCGGGTTTATATATATATATATTCTGCCCATAAGTCTAAACAAAAAAAAATATTCCGACAAACATGCCCAATATAGCAGAGAAACTTTCCTTCTTCAAGTGAAAATTAACCTTGAAAAATAAGGCCTGTAAAGTAGAGTAGGGCTTAATAATTTGAAATGATTATACCATCTTTGTGTTTTAATGTTATGACATATTGGAAAAAAAATGCTGTCTGGCCAAATCCAGTGAAGAACAATAGTATTGATTTTTATCTCTGTCTCTTTTTTTTTGCACTGCCCTTTTTTCTTCTAGTTCAAATATGAATGCGCTTCAGATAATCATTTTTTCCCTTTATTTGTTTCATCCTAGAAAACCTTGAACATTTTTTAAAAAAATAGCACTCTCTGTCTCCCAATCAAAACATGTAAACTTAATGACCCGTATTGAATGATAAACCCTAAACCAATATTCTATTTATTTTTCCCTGTGCCAAACAGATTTCAGTGAAGTACGTTCAAAATAAAAAATATATATATTAAAAAATTAAAAAATGCAATTTATCACCCCTGAACCTGAACTAAGGAAAGGCACAGCTATTTGGTTCCTCTTTGGGTTCGAAAAATATGTTCCACCAAGAAACTGTGAAGGACAGGACTGAAGGTTGTGACTGAGGTAAACATCATCAGAGAATAATTAATCTTTAAATCACAGTAAACAGACATCCTGCTTGCTCCTTGTTGCCTCTGTCCACTTCTGTATTCCACGGTCAGTTTGGTCAAGGCCGCTGCAAATGACCGGATAATTAAAAATGAAGTTTATCCTATGAAGAGAAATCGAACGGACTGAGACTTTGAGGCTTGAGCAAAGGTGATCGAGGCACTTGCAAACTCTTTTGAAGAACCCGAAGGAATAATTACAAACCAAAGAACCAAGAATTTATGCTAGCCTTAAAGTCCAGGAAAGCAGATTCAAACTGAATGTCCCCCCCCCCTAAAAATGTCTTAAGAATATAATTAATATGACAATGAAAACTGATGACCTGGAGCAGTGGCAGATGTCCAAGCTAAACAACTGTGATTCCTACAATAGGAATTATTTAAATGGCCTTTTCCTCGCATTGCGCATTACACCATCAACTTTCCACCATCTTTACTGAATCTGAAGAAATTTGCATAGCACTGTGCAAATGCTGAAGAAGCTGAATAAGCTTCTGGGATAGGAAGCGAAACTTCTTCAAAGAAAAACCAGAAAGTCCAGTTGCCTTTTGAAAAAAGCACCTTTGGGACAACCATGACCTGGATGGCTGAAAATCTCCATAGAGCTTTGCACAGCAGATACACACAGCTAGGTGTGATCCAGAATATTGAAATCCACGCAATATGTGAAGAGGGCTGTACATGTTCACACCAAGGATCACATAGAACAGGTGGAATATGTGAACTCACATGTAGGACCCTGCAATTCTCCTTGATCTCCACTCTCGGTTCCAAATCCATCTCGTGTTCCGGAGAAGTCTTATACTTACAGAGCAAATTGGTCTTCTGACCCAGGCTTCATCAAACGTAATTAATATCAAACTTGTTTTAAAAGCAAAACCTATTTTATTGCAACGCTGGCAGTTCCTTTCATTCCCAGCCAAAACTAATATTAAACAATTCCCCAAGATAAGCACACACCTTTCAGTGCTGTGGAATGCCGCCAAAAAACAGAAGTATCCAATTAATTATAACAGAAACCAACTGAAGTACCAGAAAAAAACCCACAGAACTTCAAGGAGGACTAGGAATCTATTGAGCTACTTTGCTTCCTGCAAGGATTTCATCATTGCGGTCTGACTTTTATCCCTTATGGGAGGAGCAATCACCTCCCAGTCGTACTCCCAAGTCTCCCCTACTGTTCCAGCTGCTCTCACCTTCTAGCAGCTCTGCGCACACGCGCACTGGGAACAGGCTCCCCAGGGTCCTCTGCTTTGCTGCTGCCAGACTCCAAAGGCTCCAGGGACAGCACCCTACTCCCAGATGGTCCTGGCCCCATCCCTGCACTGGATGCAGGACCCTCGTTCGAGTCCTCCCCAGACTCCCTGGCTGGTCCCCGTTCTTCCTCACTGTCCGATTCCGTTGCCGTCTGCACTGGCTGCCAGCAAACCACAACAATTGGGTGCTGGCCATAGACCAGACTAGGTTTGTAGCAATGGAGATAGCAAAAGGAGAGAGGTCGTAGCTCATGTTTCTGTGACTTGACTTCCTTTGTGCAAAGATCGTCCTTTCTACAGGGAAACAACCCCTACAACGTTTGTCACGGGAAGCTTGACGTCAAATTTGGGCACAACCTACCGAGCAGTTGTGCAGTTTTCATCAGCTTCCAGAGGATTTTCAGAAGGTCCACATCAGATTTCTTTTTTTTCTCTTTGTGAGCATAAATCTCATCCAGCGTAAGAGAAACACATCCTGTCCATCTCTCCTTATATTTGATCGTCAGAAAAACGAGAGGTGGGGGGAGCGGAATTGTAATAATGACCCAGAATAAGAGTAAATAGAGCAAACATGCCCGATAATTTTTTCTCCCCTTGAAAAAGTAAGACTGATAAAACTTGGAGTTTCCAAATGTCTCAAGTGCTAATTATGAGGGGGGAAAAAACATCAGTGTATTGAAATTGGCATGACTGTAATTATTTGGTGCCTCCAGAAGCACACTACAAATTAAAGTTATTTGAAAGAGCATCGTTTGCCGGAAGGGATTCTCTCCTCTTTGATTTGATATTAAACTGTTTGACATAAAGAACCTACTTGCCAACCTATTCTTGCCCATCTAATTAATCTAAATCCAGAGCAATGGCTGCAGAATTGGACTGAAACCAGAGAAGTTCTAACTTCAAATCGGCATCCAACCACAAAGCTGAATTGCACGGCCTTGGGCCTAATGCTAATTTTAATGATCACAATAATCCAGCTGTTAGGAGGGTATAAGCAGAGTGAGAAAGGAGCGTTATATCGCTTTGAGTAAGAAGTAGAACAGAATGAAAATATGCTGCATAATAAGCGCTTGATAACCTTTCGGCGATTAACAAGGACTCCAAACAAGGTTCATAATTACACAAGGTCAGCTTCCTTATTATTACCCTCATTTCGCCTTAGCATATAATTCATTATGCAATCATATATAGTGCATATTAACTGAGGGGAGCTGAAACTCTTTCAATAGCGAACTGCCGTGTGATATGAAGGAGCTTGTGGCAAGCACCTCCACTCTACTTCCTAATGGATTCCTGATGGACTCCATGCTACTTCCTGAAGCTTCTTAGATCAAATTAGTCCAGCCAATTGGGGGGTTATAGCAATAGCTCTTAAGACTTATATACTGCTTCTCAGTGTTTTTACAGCCCTCTCTAAGCAGTTTACAGAGTCAGCCTCTTGACCCCAAACATCTGGCTCCTCATTTTACCCACCCCGGAAGGATGAGTCAACCTGGAGCTGGTCAGGATCAAACTCCTGACAGTGGGCAGAGTCAGCCTGAAATTCTGCATTCTATCCACTGCACCACCATGGTTTCCTTCCTTCCTTCCTTCTTTCCTTCCTTCCCTCCCTCCCTCCCTTCTTCCTTCCTTCCTTCCTTCCTTCCTTCCTTCCTTCCTTCCTTCCTTCCTTCCTTCCTTCCTTTCTTCCTTCCCAAGCAATAGCAGACTTATATACTACTTCCCAGTGCTTTACAGCCCTCTCTAAGCAGTTTACAGAGTCAGCCTATTGCCCCCAACCATCTGGCTCCTCCTTTTACCCACCCCGGAAGGATGAGTCAACCTGGAGCTGGTCAGGATCAAACTCCTGACAGTGGGCAGAGTCAGCCTGAAATTCTGCATTCTATCCACTGCACCACCATGGTTTCCTTCCTTCCTTCCTTCTTTCCTTCCCTCCCTCCCTCCCTCCCTCCCTTCTTTCTTTCTTCCTTCCTTCCTTCCTTCCTTCCTTCCTTCCTTCCTTCCTTCCTTCCTTCTTTCCCTCCCTCCCTCCTTCCTTCCTTCCTTCCCAAGCAAAAGCAGACTTATATACTACTTCCCAGTGCTTTACAGCCCTCTCTAAGCAGTTTACAGAGTCAGCCTATTGCCCCCAACTATCTGGGTCCTCGTTTTACCCACCTGGGAAGGATGGAAGGCTAAGTCAACCTAGAGCCTGCTAAAGAATGAGATGAAAGGCAGTGTAAAATATAAGCCTGACCTGTACCTCTGAGAGTCTCCGTGAATTGGTGGCATATCAATAAATGAAGCAATATTGAAAATAGAGGTAGTTGCACAGAGAGTGATTTATCTCCCTTGCATTTTGTTTTATTTTATTAATTTTATTTTAGCTTTTGCGGGCCACCCAAAGTATCCAAGATGTGATTTGAAACAAATCAGGTAACTGAGTTATTTTATTTATTTCATTTTATTTTTATTTTATTATTTTCTCTTGCAACTTTTGCAGACTACCCAAAGTACATGGGATCTGATTAAAACCCCAGTTGGGTAACTGAGCATTAAACCTGGGATGGCATAAAATCAAATCAGAAAAATAGCGAAACCAGCATTTCCTCCCAATGCAGTTTAGCTACCAAACAATGAAAGAGGGAAGAATCGATAGTTTTAAATGCTTGGGGAAAAGCGCGAGGTTATTGTACAACATTTGCGGAATGAGAGTTGTTGCAACTGTGTGTAAAGTTGCATAAGATGCATTGCAAGGCGATCTTAACTGGGTAAGAACCAGATGAACAAGGAAGGGAAGGGAATTGCATAGCAAGAATTGAATCGCCTTGCCTTTGAAGGGAAATTTTCCTGGGTGTGCCAACTTCCTGCAAAGAGGAAAATATGAACGCTGTCAAAAATCTAACCAGGGAAAAATATGGAGCCTGTAGGATGGATGGAGTATTTTTTCAGCAAAGAGATCAGCCATTAGGAGCAGCTAATGGGCCAACTTTTTGCTGGGTTATCTGTCCTACCTTTTTTTGAAGATGGGAATAATAACCACCGGCCCTGAGCTAATGCCACATTTATTGAAAAATCTGACTGGAAATGTCAGAATTTGTACTGTGTTGTTTCAAATGATAATTTATGAGTAAATATTGGTTAGGTTGCCTCCTCTCCTGTCCCAATTAACACAGGCTCTTTGGAAGAGGTTTGCTCTCGGGTTCATCTTTAATCGCTGAGCGTGTATATCTTTACTTGTGGAAATGCAGAGGAGCAGATCAATTGACACTAAAGAAAAATGTGATTTTCCTCTTATGAATGCAGAAGCAGCAGCGGCATGGATGGAATGGCTAGTTCCTATTTTTATAAGAAGAATATCAGAATGTCAGCTGAGCCCACTGAATAAAAGCAGAGCTGCAATATTGTGGGACCGCATCTCGCACACTAAAATTAAATTGAGAGAGATGGGAGAAGAAAAGCTCCATTTCATTGCTTTTTAAAACGGTATCAATAACATTTTGTCAAGCTCAACCTGGAAGCTGGGTAAAACTATGTAAGTGAGAAAATAAGATTCTTTGAAAGTTCAGAAATGCTTCCAGAAAGGTTTTGGTTGTGACATGTAATATGCAAACCCCACTGCCTTCTAGCACTAATGATGTTATCCAGTCGGATAATGAAACATCTGCAAGAAAGGCAGCTCAGCTCAGAGAGCACTAAGGGCCACACCGTTTCAACCTTGAGCTTAAAAATATTCTCTTCTCTGAAATAGAAATATAATATATAATTATAAAAGATGATATTTCTTCCAAGTGACAAAGGCACATTTGAAATGCCTTCTTAAGAGAAGCCAGGCCTAATGGAAAAATAGACTAGACTAGACTAGACTAGACTAGACTAGACTAGAGTAGACAAGAACAGAATTCAGAATAGAATTCTTTATTGGCCAAGTGTGATTGGACACACAAGGAATTTGTCTTGGTGCAAATGCTCTCAGTGTACATAAAAGAAAAGATACATTCGTCAAGAGTCAATCATCAAGTACAATACTTAGTAACAGTCACAGGATGCAATAAGCAATCAAATCATACTAGAAAACAGTCAATATAAATCATAAGAATACAAGCGACAAAGCTACAGTCATACAATCACAAGTAGGAGGGGATGGGTGATAAGGAGTGATGAGAAGGTTAAAAGTAATAGTAGTGCAGACTTTGTAAATAGTTGGACAGTGTTGAGGGAATTATTTGTTTAGCAGAGTGATGGCGTTTGGGGAAAAACTGTCCTTGTGTCTTGACTAACTTGTCTTGGCTCAACTAGATGGACCAGTCATCTGACTCAGGGCCAAGCAACTTCCCACGGGCTTCCCGCAAATATTACCAGTTTCTCTTTTAATTTTGGGCAAAACTGAAAAACCGAGAAGGCTCGCTGAAGTGCATCACGAAAACTCTCCCACGGTCTTTGCTGGTATGATCAATAAAAAACTCTTGGTCCCCCTTTCCTTCTCTCTGTTCCATTCTTGTCAGACAAAGCTCTGAATTAAAAAGCAAATCTTCAAACCAGTGGTGGGATTCAATTTTTTTTGCTACTGGTTCTGTGGGCCTGGCTTGGTGGGCGTGGCAGGGGAAGGTTACTGTAAAATCCCCCTTCCCTCCCCACCCTACTAACCTGCTTTCCAGCTCCCTTCTCCTGTGCAGGGCAACCAAAAGAGACTGGGACTCAGGAGGCAGAGAAGAGATGGGGGCAGGTCCAGTTAGAGAGGGTATTTGCTGGTTCTCTGAACTACTCAAAATTTCCACTACTGGTTCTCCAAAACCGGTCAGAACCAGCTGAATCCCACCTCTGCTTCAAACGATCTTTTCAACAGAAAGTAAAGAGAGGTGAGAGTAAATATACCTGATGCCAGGAGATGCTTTGCTGGTGGTGTTCCTCCTGCACGTACAACACACGCTAGTCATTCCATTTCTCCTAGCGTGACCTTCTGGGCTACAATATCCAACTTTTATTAAAATGAAAGAGATGGAAGATGATGTTAGGAAACCCCAGCCTCTCAATTAGCTCCAATTTCCAAACGATGGCTCGAGGATTCACATTAAATGCTAAGGCAGCCTCTCCGAACAGCTCCCTGTGATCCAGAATAATTGCCCATATCATTAGCATTCAATTAACATGAGTTATATTTCTCTAAGTGCTGATAACTGGAGCCCCCATTTATTGATGAATTGCAGGAGGTTCTGGTTTGATGTCTTTCCGTGATCGATGCTGTTTTAACTAGAACTGAAATTGAAATCTCTATTCCTTTCTTGACCAACTTGCCAATGCAGGCGCCAAGTTGAAGAATCTTTCGCCTTCCAGGAGAATTACAGCAGTCATAAAAATAAGCAAAACAAAACGAAAGTCTATCTTCTTGCTATTTATATAAAGTCCTTCAGCCTTGCTTTGATCTCTCCTGCTGCAGCTTTTTACACTGTTATCAATCACATTTAATTCCCCCACAAAATAGCTTTGAGGGATTTTAGTTTTCTGTTTATCTCTCTTTTTCTTCAAGTAAATCTCTCCTTTGGTCTTTCCTTTTGAGTTTGTAATATCTCATTGGGTTGAGTTCTCTTTCGAACATTGAGTTTCTGATTTTAATTAATTATTTTTTAAAACACCCTTTCAGCTGGGATCTGAGAAATAATTGAGATTTGATGGGCAAGTACAGAACTCCCTTCAGCCCAGGCTGAGGGCCACAATCCAGCTACCTCCTCCAATTATTTGCAATAAATTATTAATTCTTGACTATTTCAGGTTATTTAAGAGGAAGTGTTTAGAAGAAAGTGTAATAATGAGAGCAGGAAGAATAGAATAGAATAGAAAATAGGAATAGAACAGAATAGAATAGAAGAGGATAGAATAGAATAGAATAGAATAGAATAGAATAGAATAGAATAGAATAGAATAGAATAGAATAGAATAGAATAGAATAGAATAGAATTCTTTATTGGCCAAGTGTGATTGAACACACAAGGAATCTGTCTTGGTGCAAATGCTCTCAGTATACATAAAAGAAATGAGACATTCGTCAAGAGTCAAGAATCATCAGGCACAACACTTAGTAACAGTCACAGGATACAATAAGCAATCAAATCATACTAGAAAACAGTCAATATAAATCATAAGGATACAAGCGACAAAGTCACAGTCATACAGTCACAAGTAGGAGGGGAGGGGTGATAAGGAGTGATGAGAAGGTTAATAGTAATAGTAGTGCAGACTTTGAAAATAGTTGGACAGTGTTGAGGGAATTATTTGTTTAGCAGAGTGATGGCGTTTGGTGAAAAACTGTCCTTGTGTTTAGTTCTGGTGTGCAGGGCTCTATAGCGTCCTTTTGAGAGTAGGAGTTGAAACAGTTTATGTTTCATAAGGTGGATATGTCTAATCAAATACAGGTAGTCCTCGACTTAACGACCACAACTGAGTGCAAAATTCCTGTTGCTAAGTTGTTAAGTGAGTTATATCCCCCCCTTTCTTGCCACCGTTGTTAAGTGAATCACTGCACGTTCAGTCAGTAACAGAATCTGGGTTCCCCATCGCTCGTCAGAAGGCCACAAAGGGTGATGACATGACCCCAGGACGCTGCAACCGTCGTAAGTACGAATCAGTTGCCATGCATCTGAATTTGGATCACATAATCATGGGGAATCCTGCAAAGGCCGTAAGTGTGAAAAAAAAACGCCTCATGAGTCACAGTGCTGTTGTAACTTCGAACCATCGCTAGAAGAATGGTTTTGTAGGTCAGTAATGATCTGTAACAGACGATTACTAAACGCACCATGAAAGCCAGTGGAAACCCAGCAAGAAAAGGACCTGCAAGAAATCTCTTACTGGAGTTTCTTTAGACGTTCAGCGTTTCTGCTTCCCTGAAGGCAAACGATTTTCCTTTTTAGCTGGGGTCATAAACAGACAAGCGGGACAGACAATTGTTCGGTGACTGTATGCATGTCAGAAAGAGAAGCTAGTTATTCTTTGCTTAAAAGGCAGCTTTGTTTCAGCATTGATTTTATCTGGCTCCTATTTGTTTGTGTAGCGGGGATGTAATGTTGGAGGGAAAGTGCTAAGCAGGAAAGACACTTGGAGAGGGGCCTTGTCGCTTAGCCCACAATGACAGCACAGCTAGAATTGGAAGAATACTTTATCCGTTCCGAACGGCTCGTTAAAACAGCATCGTTAAAACGGTAGGAATGGGTGCAGCCTGTACATTACGGCAAAACGCATTGTAGAACAAGCCTTCCTTCGTGATCCCTGGTATCTGGCATTTTCTTTCTCCGCCCTTGGAGATTTCGCTTGGCTATTAAGGACTAATTAGTAATTAGAACGGTATAATTTAAATTTGCTGCTTGGATGGGAGACGTAGAGATCCTCCATAACGGTTGACATCAGAGGACCAAGGACTTCAGAGAGCGAAGAAGATCAAACGGGAAGCAGGTCACGCGAACGGTCCTGAATTCTTGAGGTTTTTGACATACACATTAGGAAAGGGGACCAGACGGAACCTGTGGAGTGAGAGGTCTAGAGTTTTCCTCCACGAGCAACTTCAGAGCAAGCAAACAAAACTTCTCTTCTGTTAGGAAATCTTTCTGGGCTCAGTCATATGTATTTAGATATTAAATTACATTGGGGAGGAGGGAGCGGGAAAGAGGCACCTCCAGCACTGAAGTTGGCTTTGTTCACAGGAAAGTTAACTCAAGGAGGACTAGTGTCTAGAGATGGAGGGGAATTCCACTCAACTGAGTAAATACAATGTGTATCTCAAAATGGATAAGGAGAATAATTTTGCATGATTCATTTTTATGCCAAAGGGAGAGTGACAGTCTTATTATATGGGTAGGAAGGATATGTCAGCCTGCTGCAACCCGAAGCATTTCAGGCAGGATGTGGGCTTGAAAAGAAGAATAAAATAAAATATTAAATTAAAATAAAATAAAATAAAAGCAACATCCATAGCATGATGTAATTCTATCATTTTCCTCTCTTGAAATGTGTAGGTGTGGTTTATATAAAGTCCCTGAGATTGCCACTATGAACTGTTTCAGTTAAATTTGGCTACCACGGGTGGTCCAGCGACCCCTCTGGTCTGCCTAAAATGCACATCGATGCATTGGCATGTTTTTTTATTTTAGCATGTGCAGAGTGCAGAGAAGAGCAACGGAGATGATTTAGAGGGCTGGAGGCTAAAACATACCAAGAACGGTTGCAGGAACTGGGTGTGTCTAATCTGGTGAAAAGAAGGACTGGGGTGACACGATAGCAGCCTTCCAGTATCTCAGGGGCTGCCCCAAAGAAGAGGGAGTCAAGCTATTCTCCAAAGCCCCTGAAGGCAGGACAAGAAGCAACGGACGGAAACTAACCCAGGAGAGAAGCAACTTAGAACTAAGGAGGAATTTCTTGACAGGGAGAACAATTAACCAGTGGAACTGCTGGCCTCCAGAAACTGTGGATGAAAATGGAATAGGGGTTCCTGCCTAAGCAGGGGATTGGACTAGAAGACCTCCAAGGTCCCTTCCAACTATGTTTCTGTTTCTGTTTCTGTTTCTGTTTCTGTTTCTGTTTCTGTTTCTGTTTCGTTTCGATTCGATTCGATTCGATTCGATTCTATTCTACTCTACTCTACTCCATATTCTATTCTATTCCATCTTCTATTCTACTCTATTCTACTCTACTCTATTCCTTCATTCCATTATTCTATTCTATTCTATTCTATTCTATTCTATTCTATTCTATTCTACTCTACTCTACTCTACTCTACTCTACTCCATATTCTATTCTATTCCATCTTCTATTCTACTCTATTCTACTCTACTCTATTCCTTCATTCCATTATTCTATTCTATTCTATTCTATTCTATTCTATTCTATTCTATTCTATTCTATTCTACTCTACTCTACTCTACTCTACTCTACTCTACTCTACTCTACTCTACTCTACTGTCCATTTCTTTGGTCTTCTAGAAACTGGCATATTTACAAGGCTGCCTTTTGTGCCAAAAGTATGGTTGCATTGACTTTTTAATTGTGTTTCATCTCAGTGTGCATTTTTTTCAGCAAGATAAGATTAAGTCGATCTCTCTTTTTTTTTGAAAAAAAAAATCCATTTTTTACTGTCAACCTGTTACTTCCCTTAAAATGATATGATAAAACCCACAGGAATATAAATAAGGCAATAATTTATCATTTTCAAGTGAGCTAAAGATGAAGAGGCAAAAAAATTCAGAGAAGAAGGTAATATCTTCCTGGAATCCGGCCTTTCAGAATCACGTTCTCGTCAGAATCAATCCCACATGGAAGAAGAGAAGAAGTATGATTAATAGAATAATAACAAATTAAGGTCTTAAAATAGACAAGAGCCTGCAATTTTGCTTCTGCTGCAAGAAATCTGTTTCTCCACTCTCTTTGTAAATACTTGAAATTACTAATAGCATTACCTTCCAAAACTTGAAGGCTTAAAGGAAATATTATAATGGGATAGCTGACATTTGTTGGGCTTTCTGCAAAGATATTAATCAGTGAGTTCTGGAGGAGGGGTGTGTGTATGCACAGGTAGTCCTCAACTTACAACAGTTCATTTAGTGACTGTTCCAAGTTACAAATAAGTGGTTGTTAAGAGAATCTGGCCGCCCCCCCCCCCTTCTCATGAGGTGGCCAAAGTCTTAGAGTTTCATCTTCAGGATCTGGCCATCTAAAGAGCACTCAGGGTCAGTGGTGGGATTCAAAAATTTTTAAAACCAGTTCTGTGGGCTTGGCTTAGTGGCGTGGCTTGGTGGGCGTGGCAGGAGAAGAATACTGTAAAATCCCTATTCCCTCTCCACCCCACTAACCTGCTTTCCAGCTCCGTTCTCCTGTGCAGGGCAACCAAAGGAGACCCAGCCAATCAGCTGGGACTCAATGGGAGGCGGAGAAGAGATGGAGTTGGCGGAGCCAGTCAGAGGTAGGATTTGCCGGTTCACCAAACTACTCAAAATTTCCACTACCGGTTCTCCAGAACTGGTCAGAACCGACTGAATACCACCTCTGGTCAGGGTTGATCTCCTCTAGGACTGACCGGTTGGATCACCTTGCAGTCCAAGAGACTTTCAGGAATCTTCTCCTTCAGCACCAGAGTTCAAAGGCCTCCATCCTTTGGCGCTCAGCCTTTCTTATGGTCCAACTTTCACAGCCATACATTGCAACTGGAATGTATTGAAAACCAACATTTAAACGTTAAGTGTTGTTTTTACTATAGTTTGCTCATTGCCTTGTGCTGAGTGAGATCTTAATGAGATGCCGCTTGTAGGTCTCTGAAACCTTTATCCCTTCTGGAAAGCTGAGCACTCATTCTCAACAAAGCTGCTCCTGTGAATTTCCAAAGGTCTTTTTATCTTCACTTAATTGAATCATAATCAAAACAGCGCATCAACTCTTAGGAACTGAGCTTGCCTTAACAAGAGGAAAAAGAAAGAAAAGAAGAAAAAAGTAGCATAAGAACAGTGAAAGGCAAAAAATACCGAAACCAAAATATTTCTGAATTATCCAGTGTTGGGAAAGGACACTTATTACGGGCTCGCTCTCTATTGCAGCTCGAAATAAAACGTCAAAATCCTTTTATCACATTCTTACGACTTTATTTTTATCGACTGTGAAAAAAAAATCAGATGCCATCAGCGTCTGAAATGTTTATTGAGAATGTTATTTTTGATGAAGGAAAGTTATTGCATCAATCTTTGAATGGCTTAAGCACCCCCCTTCCTATCTAAACAACTCTCAACTAGTTTCAATGCTTTGGTATTGGCAGAAAAAAAATAAAGCTTTAGGTTCTACGGGTCTTGGTTTCTCCCTGGAAGTTGCAAAATGCCCCTCCTGGAGATTTTTTAGATCACTGGTTTTCCTTTGCGGAAGAAGCCAACTCTCTTGTCAGTGGTGGACCATAGAAATGTCTGTGAGTAAAATCTGCCACTGAATATTCTCTCCAGTTAAAATAAGAGTGGGCTTCTGGTTGACGCCAAAGCTATAGCTAATTAAAGAATAATGCCATGTTGAGTTTGGGCGATGAGTGTAAATAACTGCAGACAGCAGTGCTTTTGAGAAGTTTCCAGTGTTTACGCCGATGTCTCTTCATGCCTCCGACTCTTCCAGCTTAAATTGCCTGGGTTGTTTTGGGGAGGGATGCAGCGTTTTCCCATTTCCTCTAGAAGGATAGATGACAGCCATCTCCCCATGACAGTTTTTTTTTTTTCACAATGGAATGCTAGAAGCTATGCAAATGCCATAAATAAACTCTAAATAATCTCAGACTCTTGGCCCACTCCATTTCTAATTGAGCAATGCGTCAAAACCACAATGGCAGGGAAGAACGGTACTTGTTTATCTCTGCTGCCGCCTCTCGCCTTGATATTTCCTTCTAAGCGGGGGCCCACCACTTCTGCAACTTTCCTGGGCACTGCCGGGGTGTGTTTCTGTTGTCCCTTTGCATCACATATATCCATGTGTGTGTGTGTGGGGGGAGTTTGAAACGGAACATGCTACTGTGTGGGTCCTGGGTCTGGGAGGAAAGAAAACTGAGAATGGAGCCTTCACCAACATCTGGAGCTATTGGCTAGCCGCCTCTTCCTTCGGTGGACGTTTTTTTGCTCGGCAGCCTAAATGTAGGAGAAGAGCAGGTGGAGTTAAGCATGTCATTAGTTTAGAATCATTGAGTTGCCACAGGAAACCCAGGTCCAGCTCACCTTGAATTCTCTTGACCCTTAAAAAGTAAAGGATCCCCACACGTATACTGTATATGCCAGTCATTTCCAACTCTAGGGAGTGGTGCTCATTTCTATTACAAAGCCAAAGAACCAGCACTGTCCGAAGATAAGTCCGTGGTCATGTGGCCGCCAAAAGCACACGGAATGCTGTTCCCTTCCCACCAAAGTGGTCCCTATTTTTCTACTTGCATTTTTTTTATGTGCTTTCGAATTGCTAGATTGGCAGAAGCTGGGACAAGTAACAGGAGCTCACTCCGTTATGTGGCGCTAGGGATTCGAACCGCCGAACTGTTGACTTTTCTGATCAACAAGCTCAGTGTCTTAGCCACTCAGCCACTGTGTCCCTTGTCCCTTGACCCTTATCTAGCACCATTCACTGGCTAGATTAATGGATATTAGTGGCAATAATACACTCTTCTGTGCTTTGAACTCAACGAATGCTCCTAGTTATTTGCACCTTCCAAGCCCAATCTTTCTTTGACTTGTTTTGAAGAGATATACTGACTGTTACAGTGCTGATCTCCTCTTTTTTCTGTCCTCCTGTTTAGTTGCAAAGAATAAAAAAGCGATAAACCTAACGATTCTCCTCTGTTTTTAAATCTTTCAATGAAACTGGTCTACCGCTTCAGCCATTGTACGCTGGGCTCGCAATCTGAGTCCAGTGACTTTCTTTGCTGGGGGAAAAATAATAATAATAATTCCAGTTGGTGACACGGTGATCCTACCACAAAATTTATTACTGTGGCAGTGAGAGACAAAAGAAAACTTAATATAGAAAGAAACAAAATAGATGGTGAGAGTATTTTATAGGCCTTTGGTTTGTTACTATACACTTTATGGCTTAATCCAAGGATGTCCATCCTGGGCGGTTTTAAGACCTATGGACTTCAACTCCCAGAATTCCCCAGCCACTTCATGGGAGTTGAAGTCCACAGGCCTTAAAGTTGTCCAGGTTGGACAACCCAGGCTTCCTCAGATGGATTATTGGGAAACTGGGTGATAGGACGTCTGATGAGAAGGACAGTTTATATTTGGAAGAAGGCAAAAGAGCCAGAATGCAAACAGGACGTTTGTGTTTTAGGTGACTTTAAATACTTTTTGACACGACTTTTTAAGTGCTTCTTGTATTCTGTGTGTGTGGGGGGGAAAGTTCTTTCAGCTTAATTCCCCACCCTGTTTTCTATAAATGTGGTGTGAAGGCCTTTGAAAGATGTGCCAGACATGATGAGCATCAGGTAGAAGTTTAGCAAAGGTACAAAAAAAAAAAAGCCCGAGAAAGAAGTGTTAATTGGATCCCGCGTGATGAGCAAGAGAGAAAAACTAAAATGCCAGGTTTCACATAGCCATTATATCTGCCTTATAGCTTGATACTTTACTTTATAGGCATGATAATTCATGTTAGTTTGCAAAAGACAGCCTTAAGCATTGGTTCTACCAGTTCAAGACAAGTTATTTTAATTTCAGGATTGAATATAAATCCACTTATACTGCATTAATTGTCTGGGTTGGGTTTCCCGCTACTTATCTACCGCACCTGATGAATTGCACATCTGTCCTCTTTTTCTCCGAGAATTCAAGGTGGAATATTGCCTCACCCCCAATAACCATCGGAGGTATTTTGGATGGGAAGGAAATGATTTCCCCAAAGCACCTCCTGAGATTGTTGGCTTTAGAGCTTGACTCGGCCATATCCAACACCTTAATCACAACAGCACATTGACTCTGGCAAACATATGTGATGGATTTCCACTTGGGCGCATTATGGAGTAAGACTTTCATTTCACATTCAAGGCCAGCCTTTCTTGTGAATCGAGTTCTGTATTTCAAGTGCTATCTCCTGAGCAGCCCTTCAGTAAATCATGTTGAAGACTGTCTCTTTCAGTTGCTACCTCCACAAACGCTGCATTACAAATGGTATCCCGGTGACATTGTGAGTTGTTCTCGGGGGGATATTTTATTTGCCTGGCTCTCTGCCTTCCAGCCTGAGTTGTGTAAATAAGAGCGTGGTCTGAGATGTCCATCTTGGAAGATCTCCAGCATGTCATGTCATCCGTCTCATGGTCTTTCTGCATCTCATCACAGAGATGGTCTGATCTTTCTTCTATCAGACAAAGCCCAGATGAATAGACTGTGAGTTCAACAGTTGCAGGAATTGGATATGTCCAGTTTAATGAAAAGAAAGACCAGGGTGACATGATAGCAGTGTTCCAATATTTGAGGGGCTGCCCCAAAGAAGGGGGAGTCAAGCTATTCTCCAAAGCACCTGAAGGCAGGACAAGAAGCAACAGATGGAAACTAATCATGGAGAGAAGCAACTTAGAACTAAGGAGGAATTTCCTGATACTAAGGACAATTAACCATTGGAACAGCCTGCCATCAGAAGTTATGAATGCTCCAACACTGGGAGTTTGTAAAAAGATGTTGTACAACCATTTGTCTGAAGTGGTGTAGGTTTTCCTGCCTAAGCAGAGGGTTGGACTAGAAGACCTCCAAGGTCCCTTCCAACTCTGTTAGACCTGCAGTTGTAAATATGAAGACTGTCTGCAAAGTTACTTTTTCATCACCATCCTAACCGTGGACCGTCACTAAGCGAGGCAATCTCTAAACGAGAACTATTTGCATTCCTTTTTATAAACATGCGAACGCTGAAATGCAGAAATATTGACAGAATATTGGGATTGTGTCTGTTGGAATTCCAGGTTAGCATCTGGAAAGCACCAGATTGTAGAAATCCTAGTTTAGTTTTATTCTTGTAGCACATTCAACTCCCCTGACCCATCCCAGAAAGTGTTTTTTTTTTTGAAGTTAGTATTTGATGTAAAAAAAAAATACCGTGATTGTCTAAGAACATGAATGTCTGAATAAACATCAGTAATGTATAATGAGATCTGTGAAAGCTGTGAGGAAGGGATCTTTTTATTCAATCGAAGTGAAACCAACTTGAAAAGTACACACTCTTACTTTTAAACAATTGTCTCCTACATTCTCCAGGGATTCTTGCATAGTTCTTGATTGACTATTAAACTCTCTCTGAATTTCTGGATATCAAATGCACTAGCTCTGGAAGCAAATTTTGTTCTATTTTGGTTTTTGAATAAGTTTCAAAGTGCCATCAAGCAATTTAGTACATGCAAATATTTCCCTCATGATATTCTTGGAAATGTTTTAAGTTTCACCAATTCACTCCTGAAATGGTTGGTGTGTTCATTTGCCACTAAAACCCCATACATCCAATGGCGTGTTTTTGTTTTACTTCGAGGAAAACCTACCAGTTACATGGCTTTGGTATTCCTGTAATAACCATCACCTCTCCAGACATAAATAAGTCAAAAATGAATGACAGAAAGTTTCATCTCTTTGCTTGATTTCAGGTGTTACGTTTCAATTGCCCATCATCTTATTGCTCACCTATCCTTCATCCTTCTTACCTGAAAAAAAAAAACTTCCAGGTGACACGACAACACATAAATAAAAACAAAAAATTGGTCTAAAAAAGAGCAAAAGCAACCAACAATAATAGCTATCAAAAGTGCAAGAGAACCGAATGAACCCTTGTTTTTAAAATATAATAATGGAGGCGCCAGGAAAATATCCTTCTGGAAAGACCTCCAAAGTTTGGTGCTACTCAAGGAAAGCTGCTCAACCTTAACTTAGAGAGTTGACCACTCAAACAGGAGGGTATAAAAATGTGTGACCCAGTGGTGGGATTTAAATTTTTTTACTACCTGTTCTGTGGGCGGAGCTTGGTGGGCTTCGCTTGGCTTGGTGGGCGTGGCAGGGGAAGGATACTGCAAAATCTTTATTCTCACCCCACTCCAGGGGAAGGTTACTGCAAAATCCCCATTTCCTCCCCACCCCACTAACCTGCTTTCCAGCTCCGTTCTCCTGTGCAGGGCAACCAAAGAAGACCCAGCCAATCAGCTGGGACTCGGGAGGTGGAGAATAGATGGGGGCGGGGCCAGTTAGAGGTGGGATTTTCCGGTTCTCCAAACTACTCAAAATTTCTGCTACCGGTTCTCCAGAACTGGTCAGAACCTGCTGAATACCATCTCTGGTGTGGCCAAAGTAGATGTTCTGAGACAGGACTTGATCACTAACCAACTTGGCTCGATAAGGGAAAACAGACAAATTAATCTTGAGTCATTCTCAGAGGGAACTGATAACAATAGCAATAGCACTTAGACTTATATACCACTTCACAATGCTTTACAGCCCTGTCTAAGAAGGATGGAAGGCCGGGTCAACCTTGAGCCGTCAGGATCGAACTCCTGGAAGTGGGCAGAGTTAGCCTGCAACACAGCATTGTAACAAATGTGTCACTAGGCCTTCCTTCCTTCCTTCCTTCCTTCCTCCCTCCCTCCCTCCCTCCCTCCCTCCCTTCCTTCCTTCCTCCCCTCCTTCTCTTACCCTTCCTCCCTTCCTCTCTCCCTCCCTTCCTCCTTTTCTCCTTTTAGTTTCCTTCCTTCTTTCCTCCCTCCCTTCCTTCCTTCCTTCCTCCCTCCCTCCCTCCCTCCCTCCCTTCCTTTCTTCCTTCCTCCCCTCCTTCTCTTACCCTTCCTCCCTTCCTCTCTCCCTCCCTTCCTCCTTTTCTCCTTTTATTTTCCTTCCTTCTTTCCTCCCTCCCTCCCCTTCCTTCCTTCCTTCCTTCCTTCCTTCCTTCCTTCCTTCCTTCCTTCCTTCCTTCCTTCCTTCCCAAGCAACAGCAGACTTATATACCACTTCCCAGTGCTTTCCGGCTGCTCTCTAAGCGGTTTACAGAGTCAGCTCCTTGCCCCCAACAATCTCTGTCCTCATTTTACCCACCTCGGAAGGACGGGAGGCTGAATCCACCTGGAATCTGGTGAGATTTGAACTGCCAAACTGCAGGCAGCCAAGGTCCCTTCCAACCCCGTTGTTCTATTCTATTCTTTGCAAAGACGTGCTCTTTCTGAGATACTCGAAAAGCAGAGAAGTTTTACCAGCATGACCTGGTTTTCAGGTAACGCCCCCCCCCCCAGTCCATCTCACACAGCCACCACAACAAACTCTTTGTGAGTGGCATTAATAATACAGAGTGAATAATGCCAGGATGATAGAAGCAGGAGAGCCTCATTAGACAGGGGAGTATTTGTTTCCCTATGAATAGCAAGTGTTGAAGGGGGAAAAATACGATGGGATCAGGCTGGAAAATACAAAGAGTGTCCATACATTTCGCTCCCAACTAATCTTGCAGAGAGAATAAAAGCACAGGGAGCCACCCCAGTTCTTTTCTTCCGATAACGCTGGCTCCGCATCATCTTTATTGCATGTCCCATTTCTGAGAGCATCTTCCTCTTTCTGAAGGTTTCTTGCCACGGGTGGGCCAAGGGTGGATGCAAACCCTGAGGAACACTTTCTCTTAATGTCATTCCTGGCATGTAGTGGAAGTGACCTTGGGAGATAGAAGGAAGAGCTGCAGATTGGACAATCGTAACAGGCTTGGGCATTTTACGGCTCCTGGTCCACATCTGGCTATTTGGCTGTCCCCTGTCCAGACCACGTGAGGTCAATCAGAATGTCAACCCTGAAGCGAGCCTGGCCGCAGCCATCTTGGAGGCTACAGGGTTGCCACACAGCTGGGGTGGGGGGCACGAGTTAGATGGGGTTGTGTAGCCAAAACAATAAAGTTTTCCTGTGGGAACCAAGGACATTCTCACAGGTGGCTGGCCAGAGGAGGAGCCAGTAACCCAGCAACCAATAAGCAACTGGATTGGACAGTTATGAATGCTCTAGCACTGGATGTTTTTAAGAAGAAATTGGACAACCATTTGTCTGAAATGCTATAGGGCCTCCTCCTTGAGCAGGGGGTTGGACTAGATGACCTACAAGGTCCCTTCCAACTCTGTTATTCTGTATCTGTATCAGTCTAGCATCGTTTCCATTAACAGCAGCAAGATTGCAGCCATCTGTAGACTTACTCGCAAGGAAGTTTCCTCTCTTGCATCCTATCTTTTGTCCCTCAACAGTCTTCCTTTCCCGCATGTCAGAATTAATTTGAGCAAATGCTGACAGTTTCATGTCCTTGATTAAAAAAAACTTACTCCTGCTCTGTAAGGAATTTGTGTCTAATGAAAGTGTTTTCCTGCTACAGCTCAATAAGGATTAAATTTAATGGTAGAACACAGTGTACGTGCTATTAAATGAATTGCATACAAGGAGAATTTGCTCACGGGCTGCTCTATTGTGGTGATAAAAATCCGCAGGGCAGTTTTAAAAACTTATTTATCCTGGCTGATGTGATTGGGGGGAAAAATGCACGATAGATTGACTGGATTATGACATATGTAGCATGCTTATAGGGTAGCCAATAAATAAAATATTGGCAAGTCCAGATCAATAGCCTAATCTGGATACAGAAAGAAGGAAGTTTACCTTGAAAAGAGAAGCCAAATCCCTATGGTTACTTACTGACCTCTGCTTTTCAATAACCTTTATTTTAAGGAACAGAAAAAACAATCTGGGAGAGGCTCTTGAGACAAGATCTATTACGGGATAGAATTATTCTGTATTAATTCTGGTATTAATAAGAGGACGTTCAAAAATGTATTTTGTTCTGGAAATATGTATATTTATCTACTGCACAGATGCTGCCTGGGCTTCAGAGCTGTCACTGCTATTTAAAATGAGAGGGGGGGAATAAAATGGTAACAGTTATTTAATTTTAGATTAGTAGTAGCTGTTTTTTTTTTAAATATTGGAGCAATAATTGCAGTGAATGGATGGATTGCCATCTGGCACATTGTTTCCTTTCTAAGCCCTTTCCATTTCCCTTGTTTTGTCGCTGGTTTAATTCTGCCACTTGGCTCTTAAAATATGACGGAATTAATAATTAAAAAAAAAAGCTTTCCCACTTTTGGTTGAGGCCATTAGAAGGTAGAGCACATCCCGTAAATGCTTGTTTGACTCAGAAACTCTAGGTGTGCAACTGAAAATTGGTCCCGCCTCTCCATTCTCGGTCCCCACGCCCCCCAGGTTCTCCTAAATTCACACTTGTAGACTTCTAGAAATGGTGACATGTGATAAAAGTTTCATCTTTTTCAAGAAGAGATTCCGTGGGGGTTGTATCTGAAGGCAGCTGGATCTTATGGAAGGCATTAGTCTTAGCTTCCTGGGGAACACAATCATTAAATAATAACAGCGGCTCTGTTGTTCCTTCCTTCCTTCTTTGCATCTCATAAAAAGAAGAATGCAAACAAATTCACCGTCCCTCTCGTTCTGTCTCCTCTGGAACTTCATGCTTCGGTAATCAGATCCATTTTTGTCACATCTTCAAAATATCATTACCTGCAAACAACACGTGCTCCCGTTCCTTGAAGCCGTTGTAGCTGAAAGATTTATGATTAACAATTGTTGCTATAGCATCAGTAGAGTAATACTCATCTGACTACAGATTTTCTCTCTCTCTCGTGCTGAAGGATCTTCTCTTCAGCGTGGCATCAAGTAAGGAAGTCCGTCAAATCACACTTGTTCTTTGGAGACAGAATTTCAAATCATCTTGGCCTTTGTCATCCTTTCCCACGTCTTCTGGGTATCAATTAAATGCTATTTGTTTGAATTAGGGCCACCGTTATCTTCCCTTTTCAATGAGATAGGCGCTATCACCTCAGCTTTAAAAAGTTCATGTAACTTGAAGTCTGTAGAGATTCTCAGTCAATCCAGGTCGTGGTTGTCCCAAAGGTGCTTTTTCAGGAGGCAACTGGACTTTCTTTCTTCCTTTTCTTCTTCTTTGAAGACATTTCACTTCTCATCCAAGAAGCTTCTTCAGCTCTGACAGGATGGTGGGGAATGGAAGGATTGATATTCCTTGCAGTTGGTCATTTGCATCTTTTTAGAGGGTCGTTGAGGCCACTTGGAGGTTTATCTGTGTCCTCATTTTAAAAAACATAAAATAAAACTTTATACATTGTTATCAACATCAAGACATCTTTTGCATCTCCTTACATTTTTCAGTATATGTATTTACTTATTCCTTTACCATTACATCTTACTCTTGCTATAAATCAATATCCTTTTGTCCTTACACATCAATCTTCTCTATGGTATATTTACATATTTACATATTCCCTGGGACATTCATGTAACTTGATTTGGGGGCATAAAAGGGGCATCCCTGTCTGGTGTCCCTTACCGCCATCAATGTTTGAAACTTTTGGGGATCCCTAAATAATTTGATTGCTCCTCGGTCATCATTTTGGTCATCCTGGCTTCTAGTTCTGAAAAAAAACCCAACCCTCAGGATCTGCTTTATCAGCCTTCTGTCCTTCTTGCTGGATATTCTTCTGAATGCCATGCAGTCTCAAGAGAGACCTCTTTCCTCCTGTGGTATCCTAGTTTAGCCACAAGGCAGTTTCTTTTTTTTTAAAAAAAGGTGTCACCTCCATTTTGTTATGGAGAAATTGTACGGTCGGCCAAACATAGAGGCTAAATTATACATTCAGTCTCCCCACCACTGAAAAATATGTCTTTTTAAAAAATGTCTGACAACTTTTTAATTCAAATATCCTCCTGCACGGGGGATGTGCCCCTCTGCCTTGTCCTTTCTCGCACTTCTCAAAATTCAAGATAATTTGGGTAATCAAGCTAACCGTAGATCTGTCCCATAATCAGTGAGGAATGCGTTTGTTTGATTATGATAGTTCGAGACTTAACATGTAGGGCGGCTTCCAAAAACGTCAAACACTTTTTAAAAATATTAACCTGAGATCAGCAGGTTCCCCAGTTGTTTCTGAATTTCATCCACGGATTATCTTCATCATCCTCGCGGCCTGTAGACCCTACTTTTTCTGCTGTTAAAACATCTGTAACTTTTTACCTGACTTATCCCACTGAAGTACATGAATGATATTTATAAAGTATAAATCGCGGTGCATACAGTATTTATTTTTCATAAATAGAACTGCTCTCCAAGTAATAAATAGAACTGGGCATTAGTGGGGATATGATTTCTCCTTTTTGCAAGTTGTTAGCACACAGATTACTGAAAGCTGATAGATTAGAATCCAAGAATATTAAAACAAACCAAAGATCATATCCCATAAGCCTGGTTGGACAAGTGTTCAACATTTTTTTCCCTTTAAGGATTAAACTACTATCGTTGTTGTCTATCTAGACAGCATACTAAAAAGCAGAGACATCACCCTGACAACAAATGTGCGTAGTAGAGTCAAGGCTATTGTTTTCCCAGTTGCAATGTGTGGCTGTGAAAGTTGGACCATAAGGAAGGCTGAGCGCCAAAGAATGGAGGCCTTTGAATTCTGGTGCTGGAGGAGAATCCTGCGAGTCCCTTGGACTGCAAGGCCATCCATCTGATCAGTCCTAGAGGAGAACAACCCTGACTGCTCTTTAGAAGGCCAGATCCTGAAGATGAAACTCAAATGCTTCCTTCTCACCTCATGAGAAGGAAGGACTCCCTGGAGAAGAGCCTAATGCTGGGAACAGTTGAGGGCAAAAAGAAGAAGTCCCGTACTTATATGCAAGCAAATACAGGAAACCTTTCACAGAGTCATATTCCTCTGATGGATATTCTCCAAACCAACATCCGTTGTGAGAAGACAACAATTGAAGGGGATGCCAGAGAACGAAGTAGCTGGATGGAGTCATGGAAACAATCGGCATGAGCTTAAATGGACTCTGGAGGATGGTAGAGGACAGGAAGGCCTGGAGGAACATTGTCCATGGGGTCGCGATGAGTCGGACATGACTTCGCAACTAACCACAACAACAATTGTTGTCTTCTCACAACAGATGTTGGTTTGGAGAATATCCATCAGAGGAATATGACTCTGTGAAAGGTTTCCTGTATTTGCTTGCATATAAGTACAGGTCTTAGAACCCAGGTGGTGTTTACTGGATTGCAACCAAAGGGGATACATGGTCAAGGATACCTAAGAAAGATCAGAATGTCTTTTTAGGTGAGATTCAGTCTACTGGCAGCTGTTAAAGTCCAAGTGAATTAGTAGAAGGCAGTATTAAGTTGGAAACCTCTCATTTGTGGCTTTGAAGGATGTTGGCTAAGATATAGTTAGTTGATAAATGGATCGGATGAAGGCTAGCACTGATTTAAGTGAGATC